>NW_026612007.1:300000-454776 GCF_023638135.1 Falco biarmicus | reverse complement strand
TTTTGTGGTGCCTTTCAGGTGCCTACCAAGGTAGTGTAAAAACTACCAAGTAAACTCCTGTCTGGCACCTTCCCCGGTGGAGTTGTGCATGGGGTGTGTTTGGAACATTTTGTCACCGGCCGACTCCAAAATTCAGCGGTTCCCCATCTCAGCCCAGAAAGCAGGTAGAACAACTTTTGTGGTGCCTTTCAGCTGCCTACCAAGGTAGTGTAAAAACTATTAAGAGAACTCCTGTCTGGCACCTTCCCCGGTGGAGTTGTGCATGGGGTGTGTTTGGAACATTTTGTCACCGGCCGACTCCAAAATTCAGCTGTTCCCCATCTCAGCCCAGAAAGCAGGTAGAACAACTTTTGTGGTGCCTTTCAAATGCCTACCAAGGTAGTGTAAAAACTATTAAGAGAACTCTTGTCTGGCACCTTCCCCGGTGGAGTTGTGCATGGGGTGTGTTTGGAACATTTTGTCACCAGCCGAGTCCAAAATTCACCGGTTCCCCATCTCAGCCCAGAAAGCAGGTAAAAAAACTTTTGTGGTGTCTTTCAGGTGCCTACCAAGGTAGTGTAAAAACTACCAGGAGAACTCCTGCCTGGCACCTTCCCCGGTGGAGTTGTGCATGGGGTGTTTTTGGAACATTTTGTCACCGGCCGAGTCCAAAATTCAGCGATTCCCCATCTCAGCCCAGAAAGCAGGTAGAACAACTTTTGTGGTGTCCTTTTGATGCCTACCGGAGCAATGTAAAAACTACCAACAGAACTCGTCCCTGGCAGCTTCGCTAGTGGAGTTGTGCATGGGGTGTATTTATTAAAATTTTGTCACCAGCCGAGTCCAAAATTCAGCGGTTCCCCATCTCAGCCCAGAAAGCAGGTAGAACAACTTTTGTGGTGCCTTTCAGCTGCCTACCAAGGTAGTGTAAAAACTATCAAGAGAACTCTTGTCTGGCACCTTCCCCGGTGGAGTTGTGCATGGGGTGTGTTTGGAACATTTTGTCACCGGCCGACTCCAAAATTCAGCGGTTCCCCATCTCAGCCCAGAAAGCAGGTAGAACAACTTTTTTGGTGTCTTTCAGATGCCTACCGGAGCAATGTAAAATCTACCAGGAGAACTCCTGTCTGGCACCTTCCCCGGTGGAGTTGTGCAGGGGGTGTGTTTGGAACATTTTGTCACCGGCCGACTCCAAAATTCAGCTGTTCCCCATCTCAGCCCAGAAAGCAGGTAGAACAACTTTTGTGGTGCCTTTCAGCTGCCTACCAAGGTAGTGTAAAAACTATTAAGAGAACCCCTGTCTGGCACCTTCTCCGGTGGAGTTGTGCATGGGGTGTGTTTGGAACATTTTGTCACCGGCCGACTCCAAAATTCAGCTGTTCCCCATCTCAGCCCAGAAAGCAGGTAGAACAACTTTTGTGGTGTCTTTCAGATGCCTACCAGAGCAATGTAAAAACTACCAGGAGAACTCCTGTCTGGCACCTTCCCCGGTGGAGTTGTGCATGGGGTGTGTTTGGAACATTTTGTCACCAGCCGAGTCCAAAATTCAGCTGTTCCCCATCTCAGCCCAGAAAGCAGGTAGAACAACTTTTGTGGTGCCTTTCAGCTGCCTACCAAGGTAGTGTAAAAACTACCAAGAGAACTCCTGCCTGGCACCTTCCCCGGTGGAGTTGTGCATGGGGTGTTTTTGGAACATTTTGTCACCGGCCGACTCCAAAATTCAGCGATTCCCCATCTCAGCCCAGAAAGCAGGTAGAACAACTTTTGTGGTGTCCTTTTGATGCCTACAGGAGCAATGTAAAAACTACCAACAGAACTCGTCCCTGGCACGTTCGCTAGTGGAGTTGTGCATGGAGTGTATTTATTAAAATTTTGTCACCAGCCGAGTCCAAAATTCAGCTGTTCCCCATCTCAGCCCAGAAAGCAGGTAGAACAACTTTTGTGGTGCCTTTCAAATGCCTACCAAGGTAGTGTAAAAACTATCAAGAGAACTCTTGTCTGGCACCTTCCCCGGTGGAGTTGTGCATGGGGTGTGTTTGGAACATTTTGTCACCAGCCGAGTCCAAAATTCAGCGGTTCCCCATCTCAGCCCAGAAAGCAGGTAGAACAACTTTTGTGGTGCCTTTCAGCTGCCTACCAAGGTAGTGTAAAAACTACTAAGAGAACTCCTGTCTGGCACCTTCCCCGGTGGAGTTGTGCAGGGGGTGTGTTTGGAACATTTTGTCACCGGCCGACTCCAAAATTCAGCGGTTCCCCATCTCAGCCCAGAAAGCAGGTAGAACAACTTTTGTGGTGCCTTTCAGGTGCCTACCTAGGTAGTGTAAAAACTACTAAGAGAACTCCTGTCTGGCACCTTCCCCGGTGGAGTTGTGCATGGGGTGTGTTTGGAACATTTTGTCACCGGCCGACTCCAAAATTCAGCGGTTCCCCATCTCAGCCCAGAAAGCAGGTAGAACAAGTTTTGTGGTGTCTTTCAGATGCCTACCGGAGCAATGTAAAATCTACCAGGAGAACTCCTGTCTGGCACCTTCCCCGGTGGAGTTGTGCATGGGGTGTGTTTGGAACATTTCGTCACCAGCCGACTCCAAAATTCAGCGGTTCCCCATCTCAGCCCAGAAAGCAGGTAGAACAACTTTTGTGGTGCCTTTCAGCTGCCTACCAAGGTAGTGTAAAAACTACCAAGAGAACTCCTGCCTGGCACCTTCCCCGGTGGAGTTGTGCATGGGGTGTTTTTGGAACATTTTGTCACCGGCCGAGTCCAAAATTCAGCGATTCCCCATCTCAGCCCAGAAAGCAGGTAGAACAACTTTTGTGGTGTCCTTTTGATGCCTACAGGAGCAATGTAAAAACTACCAACAGAACTCGTCCCTGGCACCTTCGCTAGTGGAGTTGTGCATGGAGTGTATTTATTAAAATTTTGTCACCAGCCGAGTCCAAAATTCAGCTGTTCCCCATCTCAGCCCAGAAAGCAGGTAGAACAACTTTTGTGGTGCCTTTCAAATGCCTACCAAGGTAGTGTAAAAACTATCAAGAGAACTCTTGTCTGGCACCTTCCCCGGTGGAGTTGTGCATGGGGTGTGTTTGGAACATTTTGTCACCAGCCGAGTCCAAAATTCAGCGGTTCCCCATCTCAGCCCAGAAAGCAGGAAGAACAACCTTTGTGGTGCCTTTCAGCTGCCTACCAAGGTAGTGTAAAAACTACTAAGAGAACTCCTGTCAGGCACCTTCCCCTGTGGAGTTGTGCATGGGGTGTGTTTGGAACATTTTGTCACCGGCCGACTCCAAAATTCAGCGGTTCCCCATCTCAGCCCAGAAAGCAGGTAGAACAACTTTTGTGGTGCCTTTCAGGTGCCTACCTAGGTAGTGTAAAAACTATTAAGAGAACTCCTGTCTGGCACCTTCCCCGGTGGAGTTGTGCATGGGGTGTGTTTGGAACATTTTGTCACCGGCCGACTCCAAAATTCAGCGGTTCCCCATCTCAGCCCAGAAAGCAGGTAGAACAACTTTTGTGGTGTCTTTCAGATGCCTACCGGAGCAATGTAAAATCTACCAGGAGAACTCCTGTCTGGCACCTTCCCCGGTGGAGTTGTGCATGGGGTGTGTTTGGAACATTTTGTCACCGGCCGACTCCAAAATTCAGCGGTTCCCCATCTCAGCCCAGAAAGCAGGTAGAACAACTTTTGTGGTGCCTTTCAGCTGCCTACCAAGGTAGTGTAAAAACTACCAAGAGAACTCCTGCCTGGCACCTTCCCCGGTGGAGTTGTGCATGGGGTGTTTTTGGAACATTTTGTCACCGGCCGACTCCAAAATTCAGCGGTTCCCCATCTCAGCCCAGAAAGCAGGAAGAACAACTTTTGTGGTGCCTTTCAGCTGCCTACCAAGGTAGTGTAAAAACTACTAAGAGAACTCCTGTCTGGCACCTTCCCCGGTGGAGTTGTGCAGGGGTTGTGTTTGGAACATTTTGTCACCGGCCGAGTCCAAAATTCAGCGGTTCCCCATCTCAGCCCAGAAAGCAGGTAGAACAACTTTTGTGGTGTCTTTCAGATGCCTACCAGAGCAATGTAAAAACTACCAGGAGAACTCCTGTCTGGCACCTTCCCCGGTGGAGTTATGCAGGGGGTGTGTTTGGAACATTTTTTCACCGGCCGACTCCAAAATTCAGCGGTTCCCCATCTCAGCCCAGAAAGCAGGTAGAACAACTTTTGTGGTGCCTTTCAGGTGCCTACCAAGGTAGTGTAAAAACTACCAAGTAAACTCCTGTCTGGCACCTTCCCCGGTGGAGTTGTGCATGGGGTGTGTTTGGAACATTTTGTCACCGGCCGACTCCAAAATTCAGCGGTTCCCCATCTCAGCCCAGAAAGCAGGTAGAACAACTTTTGTGGTGCCTTTCAGCTGCCTACCAAGGTAGTGTAAAAACTATTAAGAGAACTCCTGTCTGGCACCTTCCCCGGTGGAGTTGTGCATGGGGTGTGTTTGGAACATTTTGTCACCGGCCGACTCCAAAATTCAGCTGTTCCCCATCTCAGCCCAGAAAGCAGGTAGAACAACTTTTGTGGTGCCTTTCAAATGCCTACCAAGGTAGTGTAAAAACTATTAAGAGAACTCTTGTCTGGCACCTTCCCCGGTGGAGTTGTGCATGGGGTGTGTTTGGAACATTTTGTCACCAGCCGAGTCCAAAATTCACCGGTTCCCCATCTCAGCCCAGAAAGCAGGTAAAAAAACTTTTGTGGTGTCTTTCAGGTGCCTACCAAGGTAGTGTAAAAACTACCAGGAGAACTCCTGCCTGGCACCTTCCCCGGTGGAGTTGTGCATGGGGTGTTTTTGGAACATTTTGTCACCGGCCGAGTCCAAAATTCAGCGATTCCCCATCTCAGCCCAGAAAGCAGGTAGAACAACTTTTGTGGTGTCCTTTTGATGCCTACCGGAGCAATGTAAAAACTACCAACAGAACTCGTCCCTGGCAGCTTCGCTAGTGGAGTTGTGCATGGGGTGTATTTATTAAAATTTTGTCACCAGCCGAGTCCAAAATTCAGCGGTTCCCCATCTCAGCCCAGAAAGCAGGTAGAACAACTTTTGTGGTGCCTTTCAGCTGCCTACCAAGGTAGTGTAAAAACTATCAAGAGAACTCTTGTCTGGCACCTTCCCCGGTGGAGTTGTGCATGGGGTGTGTTTGGAACATTTTGTCACCGGCCGACTCCAAAATTCAGCGGTTCCCCATCTCAGCCCAGAAAGCAGGTAGAACAACTTTTTTGGTGTCTTTCAGATGCCTACCGGAGCAATGTAAAATCTACCAGGAGAACTCCTGTCTGGCACCTTCCCCGGTGGAGTTGTGCAGGGGGTGTGTTTGGAACATTTTGTCACCGGCCGACTCCAAAATTCAGCTGTTCCCCATCTCAGCCCAGAAAGCAGGTAGAACAACTTTTGTGGTGCCTTTCAGCTGCCTACCAAGGTAGTGTAAAAACTATTAAGAGAACCCCTGTCTGGCACCTTCTCCGGTGGAGTTGTGCATGGGGTGTGTTTGGAACATTTTGTCACCGGCCGACTCCAAAATTCAGCTGTTCCCCATCTCAGCCCAGAAAGCAGGTAGAACAACTTTTGTGGTGTCTTTCAGATGCCTACCAGAGCAATGTAAAAACTACCAGGAGAACTCCTGTCTGGCACCTTCCCCGGTGGAGTTGTGCATGGGGTGTGTTTGGAACATTTTGTCACCAGCCGAGTCCAAAATTCAGCTGTTCCCCATCTCAGCCCAGAAAGCAGGTAGAACAACTTTTGTGGTGCCTTTCAGCTGCCTACCAAGGTAGTGTAAAAACTACCAAGAGAACTCCTGCCTGGCACCTTCCCCGGTGGAGTTGTGCATGGGGTGTTTTTGGAACATTTTGTCACCGGCCGACTCCAAAATTCAGCGATTCCCCATCTCAGCCCAGAAAGCAGGTAGAACAACTTTTGTGGTGTCCTTTTGATGCCTACAGGAGCAATGTAAAAACTACCAACAGAACTCGTCCCTGGCACGTTCGCTAGTGGAGTTGTGCATGGAGTGTATTTATTAAAATTTTGTCACCAGCCGAGTCCAAAATTCAGCTGTTCCCCATCTCAGCCCAGAAAGCAGGTAGAACAACTTTTGTGGTGCCTTTCAAATGCCTACCAAGGTAGTGTAAAAACTATCAAGAGAACTCTTGTCTGGCACCTTCCCCGGTGGAGTTGTGCATGGGGTGTGTTTGGAACATTTTGTCACCAGCCGAGTCCAAAATTCAGCGGTTCCCCATCTCAGCCCAGAAAGCAGGTAGAACAACTTTTGTGGTGCCTTTCAGCTGCCTACCAAGGTAGTGTAAAAACTACTAAGAGAACTCCTGTCTGGCACCTTCCCCGGTGGAGTTGTGCAGGGGGTGTGTTTGGAACATTTTGTCACCGGCCGACTCCAAAATTCAGCGGTTCCCCATCTCAGCCCAGAAAGCAGGTAGAACAACTTTTGTGGTGCCTTTCAGGTGCCTACCTAGGTAGTGTAAAAACTACTAAGAGAACTCCTGTCTGGCACCTTCCCCGGTGGAGTTGTGCATGGGGTGTGTTTGGAACATTTTGTCACCGGCCGACTCCAAAATTCAGCGGTTCCCCATCTCAGCCCAGAAAGCAGGTAGAACAAGTTTTGTGGTGTCTTTCAGATGCCTACCGGAGCAATGTAAAATCTACCAGGAGAACTCCTGTCTGGCACCTTCCCCGGTGGAGTTGTGCATGGGGTGTGTTTGGAACATTTCGTCACCAGCCGACTCCAAAATTCAGCGGTTCCCCATCTCAGCCCAGAAAGCAGGTAGAACAACTTTTGTGGTGCCTTTCAGCTGCCTACCAAGGTAGTGTAAAAACTACCAAGAGAACTCCTGCCTGGCACCTTCCCCGGTGGAGTTGTGCATGGGGTGTTTTTGGAACATTTTGTCACCGGCCGACTCCAAAATTCAGCGATTCCCCATCTCAGCCCAGAAAGCAGGTAGAACAACTTTTGTGGTGTCCTTTTGATGCCTACAGGAGCAATGTAAAAACTACCAACAGAACTCGTCCCTGGCACCTTCGCTAGTGGAGTTGTGCATGGAGTGTATTTATTAAAATTTTGTCACCAGCCGAGTCCAAAATTCAGCTGTTCCCCATCTCAGCCCAGAAAGCAGGTAGAACAACTTTTGTGGTGCCTTTCAAATGCCTACCAAGGTAGTGTAAAAACTATCAAGAGAACTCTTGTCTGGCACCTTCCCCGGTGGAGTTGTGCATGGGGTGTGTTTGGAACATTTTGTCACCAGCCGAGTCCAAAATTCAGCGGTTCCCCATCTCAGCCCAGAAAGCAGGAAGAACAACCTTTGTGGTGCCTTTCAGCTGCCTACCAAGGTAGTGTAAAAACTACTAAGAGAACTCCTGTCAGGCACCTTCCCCTGTGGAGTTGTGCATGGGGTGTGTTTGGAACATTTTGTCACCGGCCGACTCCAAAATTCAGCGGTTCCCCATCTCAGCCCAGAAAGCAGGTAGAACAACTTTTGTGGTGCCTTTCAGGTGCCTACCTAGGTAGTGTAAAAACTATTAAGAGAACTCCTGTCTGGCACCTTCCCCGGTGGAGTTGTGCATGGGGTGTGTTTGGAACATTTTGTCACCGGCCGACTCCAAAATTCAGCGGTTCCCCATCTCAGCCCAGAAAGCAGGTAGAACAACTTTTGTGGTGTCTTTCAGATGCCTACCGGAGCAATGTAAAATCTACCAGGAGAACTCCTGTCTGGCACCTTCCCCGGTGGAGTTGTGCATGGGGTGTGTTTGGAACATTTTGTCACCGGCCGACTCCAAAATTCAGCGGTTCCCCATCTCAGCCCAGAAAGCAGGTAGAACAACTTTTGTGGTGCCTTTCAGCTGCCTACCAAGGTAGTGTAAAAACTACCAAGAGAACTCCTGCCTGGCACCTTCCCCGGTGGAGTTGTGCATGGGGTGTTTTTGGAACATTTTGTCACCGGCCGACTCCAAAATTCAGCGATTCCCCATCTCAGCCCAGAAAGCAGGTAGAACAACTTTTGTGGTGTCCTTTTGATGCCTACCGGAGCAATGTAAAAACTACCAACAGAACTCGTCCCTGGCACCTTCGCTAGTGGAGTTGTGCATGGGGTGTATTTATTAAAATGTTGTCACCAGCCGAGTCCAAAATTCAGCGGTTCCCCATCTCAGCCCAGAAAGCAGGAAGAACAACTTTTGTGGTGCCTTTCAGCTGCCTACCAAGGTAGTGTAAAAACTACTAAGAGAACTCCTGTCTGGCACCTTCCCCGGTGGAGTTGTGCATGGGGTGTGTTTGGAACATTTTGTCACCGGCCGACTCCAAAATTCAGCGGTTCCCCATCTCAGCCCAGAAAGCAGGTAGAACAACTTTTGTGGTGCCTTTCAGCTGCCTACCTAGGTAGTGTAAAAACTACCAGGAGAACTCCTGTCTGGCACCTTCCCCGGTGGAGTTGTGCATGGGGTGTGTTTGGAACATTTTGTCACCGGCCGACTCCAAAATTCAGCGGTTCCCCATCTCAGCCCAGAAAGCAGGTAGAACAACTTTTGTGGTGTCTTTCAGATGCCTACCGGAGCAATGTAAAATCTACCAGGAGAACTCCTGTCTGGCACCTTCCCCGGTGGAGTTGTGCATGGGGTGTGTTTGGAACATTTTGTCACCGGCCGAGTCCAAAATTCAGCGGTTCCCCATCTCAGCCGAGAAAGCAGGTAGAACAACTTTTGTGGTGTCTTTCAGATGCCTACCGGAGCAATGTAAAAACTATTAAGAGAACTCCTGAATGACACCTTCCCCGGTGGAGTTGTGCATGGGGTGTCTTTGGAACATTTTGTCACCAGCCGAGTCCAAAATTCAGCGGTTCCCCATCTCAGCCCAGAAAGCAGGTAGAACAACTTTTGTGGTGCCTTTCAGCTGCCTACCAAGGTAGTGTAAAAACTACCAGGAGAACTCCTGTCTGGCACCTTCCCCGGTGGAGTTGTGCATGGGGTGTGTTTGGAACATTTTGTCACCGGCCGACTCCAAAATTCAGCGGTTCCCCATCTCAGCCCAGAAAGCAGGTAGAACAACTTTTGTGGTGCCTTTCAGCTGCCTACCAAGGTAGTGTAAAAACTATTCAGAGAACTCCTGTCTGGCACCTTCCCCGGTGGAGTTGTGCATGGGGTGTGTTTGGAACATTTTGTCACCGGCCGAGTCCAAAATTCAGCGGTTCCCCATCTCAGCCCAGAAGGCAGGTAGAACAACTTTTGTGGTGCCTTTCAGCTGCCTACCAAGGTAGTGTAAAAACTACCAGGAGAACTCCTGCCTGGCACCTTCCCCGGTGGAGTTGTGCATGGGGTGTGTTTGGAACATTTTTGTCACCAGCCGAGTCCAAAATTCACCGGTTCCCCATCTCAGCCCAGAAAGTAGGTAAAAATCTTTTGTGGTGTCTTTCAGGTGCCTACCAAGGTAGTGTAAAAACTACCAGGAGAACTCCTGCCTGGCACCTTCCCCGGTGGAGTTGTGCATGGGGTGTTTTTGGAACATTTTTTCACCGGCCGACTCCAAAATTCAGCGATTCCCCATCTCAGCCCAGAAAGCAGGTAGAACAACTTTTGTGGTGTCCTTTTGATGCCTACAGGAGCAATGTAAAAACTACCAACAGAACTCGTCCCTGGCACCTTCGCTAGTGGAGTTGTGCATGGGGTGTATTTATTAAAATTTTGTCACCAGCCGAGTCCAAAATTCAGCGGTTCCCCATCTCAGCCCAGAAAGCAGGTAGAACAACTTTTGTGGTGCCTTTCAAATGCCTACCAAGGTAGTGTAAAAACTATCAAGAGAACTCTTGTCTGGCACCTTCCCCGGTGGAGTTGTGCATGGGGTGTGTTTGGAACATTTTGTCACCGGCCGAGTCCAAAATTCAGCGGTTCCCCATCTCAGCCCAGAAAGCAGGTAGAACAACTTTTGTGGTATCTTTCAGATGCCTACCGGAGCAATGTAAAATCTACCAGGAGAACTCCTGTCTGGCACCTTCCCCGGTGGAGTTGTGCATGGGGTGTGTTTGGAACATTTTGTCACCGGCCGAGTCCAAAATTCAGCTGTTCCCCATCTCAGCCCAGAAAGCAGGTAGAACAACTTTTGTGGTGCCTTTCAGCTGCCTACAAAGGTAGTGTAAAAACTACTGAGAGAACTCCTGTCTGGCACCTTCCCCGTTGGAGTTGTGCAGGGGGTGTGTTTGGAACATTTTTTCACCGGCCGACTCCAAAATTCAGCGGTTCCCCATCTCAGGCCAGAAAGCAGGTAGAACAACTTTTGTGGTGTCTTTCAGATGCCTACCAGAGCAATGTAAAAACTACCAGGAGAACTCCTGTCTGGCACCTTCCCCGGTGGAGTTGTGCATGGGGTGTGTTTGGAACATTTTGTCACCGGCCGAGTCCAAAATTCAGCGGTTCCCCATCTCAGCCCAGAAAGCAGGTAGAACAACTTTTGTGGTGCCTTTCAGCTGCCTACCAATGTAGTGTAAAAACTATCTGGAGAACTCTTGTCTGGCACCTTCCCTAGTCGAGTTGTGCATGGGGTGTGTTTGGAACATTTTGTCACCGGCCGAGTCCAAAATTCACCGGTTCCCCATCTCAGCCCAGAAAGCAGGTAAAAAAACTTTTGTGGTGTCTTTCAGGTGCCTACCAAGGTAGTGTAAAAACTACCAGGAGAACTCCTGCCTGGCACCTTCCCCGGTGGAGTTGTGCATGGGGTGTTTTTGGAACATTTTTTCACCGGCCGACTCCAAAATTCAGCGATTCCCCATCTCAGCCCAGAAAGCAGGTAGAACAACTTTTGTGGTGTCCTTTTGATGCCTACAGGAGCAATGTAAAAACTACCAACAGAACTCGTCCCTGGCACCTTCGCTAGTGGAGTTGTGCATGGGGTGTATTTATTAAAATTTTGTCACCAGCCGACTCCAAAATTCAGCGGTTCCCCATCTCAGCCCAGAAAGCAGGTAGAACAACTTTTGTGGTGCCTTTCAGCTGCCTACCAAGGTAGTGTAAAAACTATCAAGAGAACTCTTGTCTGGCACCTTCCCCGGTGGAGTTGTGCATGGGGTGTGTTTGGAACATTTTGTCACCAGCCGAGTCCAAAATTCAGCGGTTCCCCATCTCAGCCCAGAAAGCAGGTAGAACAACTTTTGTGGTGTCCTTTTGATGCCTACCGGAGCAATGTAAAATCTACCAGGAGAACTCCTGTCTGGCACCTTCCCCGGTGGAGTTGTGCATGGGGTGTGTTTGGAACATTTTGTCACCGGCCGACTCCAAAATTCAGCTGTTCCCCATCTCAGCCCAGAAAGCAGGTAGAACAACTTTTGTGGTGCCTTTCAGCTGCCTACCAAGGTAGTGTAAAAACTATTCAGAGAACTCCTGTCTGGCACCTTCCCCGGTGGAGTTGTGCATGGGGTGTGTTTGGAACATTTTGTCACCGGCCGACTCCAAAATTCAGCGGTTCCCCATCTCAGCCCAGAAAGCAGGTAGAACAACTTTTGTGGTGTCTTTCAGATGCCTACCAGAACAATGTAAAAACTACCAGGAGAACTCCTGTCTGGCACCTTCCCCGGTGGAGTTGTGCATGGGGTGTGTTTGGAACATTTTGTCACCAGCCGACTCCAAAATTCAGCGGTTCCCCATCTCAGCCCAGAAAGCAGGTAGAACAACTTTTGTGGTGCCTTTCAAATGGCTACCAAGGTAGTGTAAAAACTACCAAGAGAACTCCTTTCTGGCACCTTCCCCGGTGGAGTTGTGCATGGGGTGTCTTTGGAACATTTTGTCACCGGCCGACTCCAAAATTCAGCGATTCCCCATCTCAGCCCAGAAAGCAGGTAGAACAACTTTTGTGGTGTCCTTTTGATGCCTACAGGAGCAATGTAAAAACTACCAACAGAACTCGTCCCTGGCACCTTCGCTAGTGGAGTTGTGCATGGGGTGTATTTATTAAAATTTTGTCACCAGCCGACTCCAAAATTCAGCGGTTCCCCATCTCAGCCCAGAAAGCAGGTAGAACAACTTTTGTGGTGTCTTTCAGATGCCTACCGGAGCAATGTAAAAACTACCAGGAGAACTCCTGTCTGGCACCTTCCCCGGTGGAGTTGTGCATGGGGTGTGTTTGGAACATTTTGTCACCAGCCGAGTCCAAAATTCAGCGGTTCCCCATCTCAGCCCAGAAAGCAGGTAGAACAACTTTTGTGGTGTCTTTCAGCTGCCTACCAAGGTAGTGTAAAAACTACTAAGAGAACTCCTGTCTGACACCTTCCCCGGTGGAGTTGTGCATGGGGTGTGTTTGGAACATTTTGTCACCGGCCGAGTCCAAAATTCAGCGGTTCCCCATCTCAGCCCAGAAAGCAGGTAGAACAACTTTTGTGGTGTCTTTCAGCTGCCTACCGGAGCAATGTAAAAACTACCAGGAGAACTCCTGTCTGGCACCTTCCCCGGTGGAGTTGTGCATGGGGTGTGTTTGGAACATTTTGTCACCGGCCGACTCCAAAATTCAGCGGTTCCCCATCTCAGCCCAGAAAGCAGGTAGAACAACTTTTGTGGTGTCTTTCAGATGCCTACCGGAGCAATGTAAAATCTACCAGGAGAACTCCTGTCTGGCACCTTCCCCCATGGAGTTGTGCATGGGGTGTGTTTGGAACATTTTGTCACCGGCCGACTCCAAAATTCAGCGATTCCCCATCTCAGCCCAGAAAGCAGGTAGAACAACTTTTGTGGTGTCTTTCAGATGCCTACCGGAGCAATGTAAAATCTACCAGGAGAACTCCTGTCTGGCACCTTCCCCGGTGGAGTTGTGCATGGGGTGTGTTTGGAACATTTTGTCACCAGCCGACTCCAAAATTCAGCGGTTCCCCATCTCAGCCCAGAAAGCAGGTAGAACAACTTTTGTGGTGCCTTTCAAATGGCTACCAAGGTAGTGTAAAAACTACCAAGAGAACTCCTTTCTGGCACCTTCCCCGGTGGAGTTGTGCATGGGGTGTCTTTGGAACATTTTGTCACCGGCCGACTCCAAAATTCAGCGATTCCCCATCTCAGCCCAGAAAGCAGGTAGAACAACTTTTGTGGTGTCCTTTTGATGCCTACAGGAGCAATGTAAAAACTACCAACAGAACTCGTCCCTGGCACCTTCGCTAGTGGAGTTGTGCATGGGGTGTATTTATTAAAATTTTGTCACCGGCCGACTCCAAAATTCAGCGGTTCCCCATCTCAGCCCAGAAAGCAGGTAGAACAACTTTTGTGGTGTCTTTCAGATGCCTACCGGAGCAATGTAAAAACTACCAGGAGAACTCCTGTCTGGCACCTTCCCCGGTGGAGTTGTGCATGGGGTGTGTTTGGAACATTTTGTCACCGGCCGACTCCAAAATTCAGCGGTTCCCCATCTCAGCCCAGAAAGCAGGTAGAACAACTTTTGTGGTGTCTTTCAGGTGCCTACCAAGGTAGTGTAAAAACTACTAAGAGAACTCCTGTCTGACACCTTCCCCGGTGGAGTTGTGCATGGGGTGTGTTTGGAACATTTTGTCACCGGCCGAGTCCAAAATTCAGCGGTTCCCCATCTCAGCCCAGAAAGCAGGTAGAACAACTTTTGTGGTGTCTTTCAGCTGCCTACCGGAGCAATGTAAAAACTACCAGGAGAACTCCTGTCTGGCACCTTCCCCGGTGGAGTTGTGCATGGGGTGTGTTTGGAACATTTTGTCACCGGCCGACTCCAAAATTCAGCGGTTCCCCATCTCAGCCCAGAAAGCAGGTAGAACAACTTTTGTGGTGTCTTTCAGATGCCTACCGGAGCAATGTAAAATCTACCAGGAGAACTCCTGTCTGGCACCTTCCCCCATGGAGTTGTGCATGGGGTGTGTTTGGAACATTTTGTCACCGGCCGACTCCAAAATTCAGCGGTTCCCAGTCTCAGCCCAGAAAGCAGGTAGAACAACTTTTGTGGTGTCTTTCAGATGCCTACCGGAGCAATGTAAAATCTACCAGGAGAACTCCTGTCTGGCACCTTCCCCGGTGGAGTTGTGCATGGGGTGTGTTTGGAACATTTTGTCACCGGCCGAGTCCAAAATTCAGCGGTTCCCCATCTCAGCTCAGAAAGCAGGTAGAACAACTTTTGTGGTGTCTTTCAGATGCCTACCGGAGCAATGTAAAAACTACCAGGAGAACTCCTGTCTGGCACCTTCCCCGGTGGAGTTGTGCATGGGGTGTGTTCGGAACATTTTGTCACCAGCCGAGTCCAAAAATTCAGCGGTTCCCCATCTCAGCCCAGAAAGCAGCTAGAACAACTTTTGTGGTGCCTTTCAGCTGCCTACCAAGGTAGTGTAAAAACTATTAAGAGAACTCCTGTCTGGCACCTTCCCCGGTGGAGTTGTGCATGGGGTGTGTTTGGAACATTTTGTCACCGGCCGAGTCCAAAATTCAGCGGTTCCCCATCTCAGCCCAGAAAGCAGGTAGAACAACTTTTGTGGTGCCTTTCAGCTGCCTACCAAGGTAGTGTAAAAACTACCAGGAGAACTCCTGTCTGGCACCTTCCCCGGTGGAGTTGTGCATGGGGTGTGTTTGGAACATTTTGCCACTGGCCGACTTCAAAATTCAGCTGTTCCCCATCTCAGCCCAGAAAGCAGGTAGAACAACTTTTGTGGTGTCTTTCAGATGCCTACCGGAGCAATGTAAAAACTACAAGGAGAACTCCTGCCTGGCACCTTCCCTAGTGGAGTTGTGCATGGGGTGTGTTTGGAACATTTTGTCACCAGCCGAGTCCAAAATTCAGCGGTTCCCCATCTCAGCCCAGAAAGCAGGTAGAACAACTTTTGTGGTGCCTTTCAGCTGCCTACCAAGGTAGTGTAAAAACTACCAGGAGAACTCCTGTCTGGCACATTCCCCGGTGGAGTTGTGCATGGGGTGTCTTTGGAACATTTTGTCACCAGCCGACTCCAAAATTCAGCGGTTCCCCATCTCAGCCCAGAAAGCAGGTAGAACAACTTTTGTGGTGCCTTTCAGCTGCCTACCAAGGTAGTGTAAAAACTACTAAGAGAACTCCTGTCTGGCACCTTCCCCGGTGGAGTTGTGCAGGGGGTGTGTTTGGAACATTTTGTCACCGGCCGACTCCAAAATTCAGCGGTTCCCCATCTCAGCCCAGAAAGCAGGTAGAACAACTTTTGTGGTGCCTTTCAGCTGCCTACCAAGGTAGTGTAAAAACTACCAAGAGAACTCCTGCCTGGCACCTTCCCCGGTGGAGTTGTGCATGGGGTGTGTTTGGAACATTTTGTCACCGGCCGACTCCAAAATTCAGCGGTTCCCCATCTCAGCCCAGAAAGCAGGTAGAACAACTTTTGTGGTGTCTTTCAGATGCCTACCGGAGCAATGTAAAAACTACCAGGAGAACTCCTGTCTGGCACCTTCCCCGGTGGAGTTGTGCATGGGGTGTGTTTGGAACATTTTGTCACCAGCCGACTCCAAAATTCAGCGGTTCCCCATCTCAGCCCAGAAAGCAGGTAGAACAACTTTTGTGGTGCCTTTCAAATGCCTACCAAGGTAGTGTAAAAACTACCAAGAGGACTCCGGCCTGGCACCTTCCCCGGTGGAGTTGTGCATGGGGTGTGTTTGGAACATTTTGTCACCGGCCGACTCCAAAATTCAGCGGTTCCCCATCTCAGCCCAGAAAGCAGGTAGAACAACTTTTGTAGTGTCTTTTTGATGCCTACCGGAGCAATGTAAAAACTACCAACAGAATTCGTTCCTGGCACCTTCGCTAGTGGAGTTGTGCTTGGGGTGTATTTGGAACATTTTGTCACCAGCCGAGTCCAAAATTCAGCTGTTCCCGATCTCAGCCCAGAAAGCAGGTAGAACAACTTTTGTGGTGCCTTTCAAATGCCTACCAAGGTAGTGTAAAAACTACCAAGAGGACTCCGGCCTGGCACCTTCCCCGGTGGAGTTGTGCATGGGGTGTGTTTGGAACATTTTGTCACCGGCCGACTCCAAAATTCAGCTGTTCCCCATCTCAGCCCAGAAAGCAGGTAGAACAACTTTTGTGGTGTCCTTTTGATGCCTACCGGAGCAATGTAAAAACTACCAACAGAACTCGTCCCTGGCACCTTCGCTAGTGGAGTTGTGCATGGGGTGTATTTATTGAAATTTTGTCACCAGCCGAGTCCAAAATTCAGCTGTTCCCCATCTCAGCCCAGAAAGCAGGTAGAACAACTTTTGTGGTGCCTTTCAGCTGCCTACCAAGGTAGTGTAAAAACTACCAGGAGAACTCCTGTCTGGCACCTTCCCCGGTGGAGTTGTGCATGGGGTGTGTTTGGAACATTTCGTCACCAGCCGACTCCAAAATTCAGCGGTTCCCCATCTCAGCCCAGAAAGCAGGTAGAACAACTTTTGTGGTGCCTTTCAGCTGCCTACCAAGGTAGTGTAGAAACTATTAAGAGAACTCCTGTCTGGCACCTTCCCCGGTGGAGTTGTGCATGGGGTGTGTTTGGAACATTTTGTCACCGGCCGACTCCAAAATTCAACGGTTCCCCATCTCAGCCCAGAAAGCAGGTAGAACAACTTTTGTGGTGTCTTTCAGATGCCTTCCGGAGCAATGTAAAAACTACCAGGAGAACTCCTGCCTGGCACCTTCCCCGGTGGAGTTGTGCATGGGGTGTGTTTGGAACATTTTGTCACCGGCCGACTCCAAAATTCAGCGGTTCCCCATCTCAGCCCAGAAAGCAGGTAGAACAACTTTTGTGGTGTCTTTCAGATGCCTACCGGAGCAATGTAAAAACTACCAGGAGAACTCCTGTCTGGCACCTTCCCCGGTGGAGTTGTGCATGGGGTGTGTTTGGAACATTTTGTCACCAGCCGAGTCCAAAATTCAGCGGTTCCCCATCTCAGCCCAGAAAGCAGGTAGAACAACTTTTGTGGTGCCTTTCAGCTGCCTACCAAGGTAGTGTAAAAACTACCAGGAGAACTCCTGTCTGGCACCTTCCCCGGTGGAGTTGTGCATGGGGTGTGTTTGGAACATTTTGTCACCGGCCGAGTCCAAAATTCAGCTGTTCCCCATCTCAGCCCAGAAAGCAGGTAGAACAACTTTTGTGGTGCCTTTCAGCTGCCTACCAAGGTAGTGTAAAAACTACTAAGAGAACTCCTGTCTGGCACCTTCCCCGGTGGAGTTGTGCAGGGGGTGTGTTTGGAACATTTTGTCACCAGCCGAGTCCAAAATTCAGCGGTTCCCCATCTCAGCCCAGAAAGCAGGTAGAACAACTTTTGTGGTGTCTTTCAGATGCCTACCGGAGCAATGTAAAAACTACCAGGAGAACTCCTGTCTGGCACCTTCCCCGGTGGAGTTGTGCATGGGGTGTGTTTGGAACATTTTGTCACCAGCCGAGTCCAAAATTCAGCGGTTCCCCATCTCAGCCCAGAAAGCAGGTAGAACAACTTTTGTGGTGCCTTTCAGCTGCCTACCAAGGTAGTGTAAAAACTACCAGGAGAACTCCTGTCTGGCACCTTCCCCGGTGGAGTTGTGCATGGGGTGTGTTTGGAACATTTTGTCACCGGCCGACTCCAAAATTCAGCGGTTCCCCATCTCAGCCCAGAAAGCAGGTAGAACAACTTTTGTGGTGCCTTTCAGCTGCCTACCAAGGTAGTGTAAAAACTACTAAGAGAACTCCTGTCTGGCACCTTCCCCGGTGGAGTTGTGCAGGGGGTGTGTTTGGAACATTTTGTCACCGGCCGACTCCAAAATTCAGCGGTTCCCCATCTCAGCCCAGAAAGCAGGTAGAACAACTTTTGTGATGTCTTTCAGATGCCTACCAGAGCAATGTAAAAACTACAAGGAGAACTCCTGTCTGGCACCTTCGCTAGTGGAGTTGTGCTTGGGGTGTGTTTGGAACATTTTGTCACCAGCCGAGTCCAAAATTCAGCTGTTCCCCATCTCAGCCCAGAAAGCAGGTAGAACAACTTTTGTGGTGCCTTTCAAATGCCTACCAAGGTAGTGTAAAAACTATTCAGAGAACTCTTGTTTGGCACCTTCCCCGGTGGAGTTGTGCATGGGGTGTGTTTGGAACATTTTTTCACCGGCCGAGTCCAAAATTCAGCGATTCCCCATCTCAGCCCAGAAAGCAGGTAGAACAACTTTTGTGGTGTCCTTTTGATGCCTACCGGAGCAATGTAAAAACTACCAACAGAACTCGTCCCTGGCACCTTCGCTAGTGGAGTTGTGCATGGGGTGTATTTATTAAAATTTTGTCACCAGCCGACTCCAAAATTCAGCTGTTCCCCATCTCAGCCCAGAAAGCAGGTAGAACAACTTTTGTGGTGCCTTTCAGCTGCCTACCAAGGTAGTGTAAAAACTATCAGGAGAACTCCTGTCTGGCACCTTCCCCGGTGGAGTTGTGCATGGGGTGTGTTTGGAACATTTCGTCACCAGCCGACTCCAAAATTCAGCGGTTCCTCATCTCAGCCCAGAAAGCAGGTGGAACAACTTTTGTGGTGCCTTTCAGCTGCCTACCAAGGTAGTGTAAATACTATTCAGAGAACTCCTGTCTGGCACCTTCCCCGGTGGAGTTGTGCATGGGGTGTGTTTGGAACATTTTGTCACCGCCCGACTCCAAAATTCAGCGGTTCCCCATCTCAGCCCAGAAAGCAGGTAGAACAACTTTTGTGGTGTCCTTTTGATGCCTACCAGAGCAATGTAAAAACTACCAACAGAACTCGTCCCTGGCACCTTCGCTAGTGGAGTTGTGCATGGGGTGTATTTATTAAAATTTTGTCACCGGCCGAGTCCAAAATTCAGCTGTTCCCCATCTCAGCCCAGAAAGCAGGTAGAACAACTTTTGTGGTGCCTTTCAGCTGCCTACCGAGGTAGTGTAAAAACTACCAGGAGAACTCCTGTCTGGCACCTTCCCCGGTGGAGTTGTGCATGGGGTGTGTTTGGAACATTTTGTCACCAGCCGAGTCCAAAATTCAGCGGTTCCCCATCTCAGCCCAGAAAGCAGGTAGAACAACTTTTGTGGTGTCTTTCAGATGCCTACCGGAGCAATGTAAAAACTACCAGGAGAACTCCTGTCTGGCACCTTCCCCGGTGGAGTTGTGCATGGGGTGTGTTCGGAACATTTTGTCACCAGCCGAGTCCAAAAATTCAGCGGTTCCCCATCTCAGCCCAGAAAGCAGGTAGAACAACTTTTGTGGTGCCTTTCAAATGCCTACCAAGGTAGTGTAAAAACTATTCAGAGAACTCCTGCCTGGCACCTTCCCCGGTGGAGTTGTGCATGGGGTGTCTTTGGAACATTTTGTCACCGGCCGACTCCAAAATTCAGCGGTTCCCCATCTCAGCCCAGAAAGCAGGAAGAACAACTTTTGTAGTGTCTTTTTGATGCCTACCGGAGCAATGTAAAAACTACCAAC
Source organism: Falco biarmicus (assembly GCF_023638135.1). Taxonomy (NCBI): domain Eukaryota; kingdom Metazoa; phylum Chordata; class Aves; order Falconiformes; family Falconidae; genus Falco; species Falco biarmicus. The sequence goes on along the minus strand of NW_026612007.1, from coordinate 435,396 downwards.
AGAATTCGTTCCTGGCACCTTCGCTAGTGGAGTTGTGCATGGGGTGTATTTGGAACATTTTGTCACCAGCCGAGTCCAAAATTCAGCTGTTCCCGATCTCAGCCCAGAAAGCAGGTAGAACAACTTTTGTGGTGCCTTTCAGCTGCCTACCAAGGTAGTGTAAAAACTATCAAGAGAACTCTTGTCTGGCACCTTCCCCGGTGGAGTTGTGCATGGGGTGTGTTTGGAACATTTTGTCACCGGCCGACTCCAAAATTCAGCTGTTCCCCATCTCAGCCCAGAAAGCAGGTAGAACAACTTTTGTGGTGTCCTTTTGATGCCTACCGGAGCAATGTAAAAACTACCAACAGAACTCGTCCCTGGCACCTTCGCTAGTGGAGTTGTGCATGGGGTGTATTTATTGAAATTTTGTCACCAGCCGAGTCCAAAATTCAGCTGTTCCCCATCTCAGCCCAGAAAGCAGGTAGAACAACTTTTGTGGTGCCTTTCAGCTGCCTACCAACGTAGTGTAAAAACTACCAGGAGAACTCCTGTCTGGCACCTTCCCCGGTGGAGTTGTGCATGGGGTGTGTTTGGAACATTTCGTCACCAGCCGAGTCCAAAATTCAGCGGTTCCCCATCTCAGCCCAGAAAGCAGGTAGAACAACTTTTGTGGTGCCTTTCAGCTGCCTACCAAGGTAGTGTAAAAACTATTAAGAGAACTCCTGTCTGGCACCTTCCCCGGTGGAGTTGTGCATGGGGTGTGTTTGGAACATTTTGTCACCGGCCGACTCCAAAATTCAACGGTTCCCCATCTCAGCCCAGAAAGCAGGTAGAACAACTTTTGTGGTGTCTTTCAGATGCCTACCGGAGCAATGTAAAAACTACCAGGAGAACTCCTGTCTGGCACCTTCCCCGGTGGAGTTGTGCATGGGGTGTGTTTGGAACATTTTGTCACCGGCCGACTCCAAAATTCAGCGGTTCCCCATCTCAGCCCAGAAAGCAGGTAGAACAACTTTTGTGGTGTCTTTCAGATGCCTACCGGAGCAATGTAAAAACTACCAGGAGAACTCCTGTCTGGCACCTTCCCCGGTGGAGTTGTGCATGGGGTGTGTTTGGAACATTTTGTCACCAGCCGACTCCAAAATTCAGCGGTTCCCCATCTCAGCCCAGAAAGCAGGTAGAACAACTTTTGTGGTGTCTTTCAGATGCCTACCGGAGCAATGTAAAAACTACCAGGAGAACTCTTGTCTGGCACCTTCCCCGGTGGAGTTGTGCATGGGGTGTGTTTGGAACATTTTGTCACCGGCCGACTCCAAAATTCAGCTGTTCCCCATCTCAGCCCAGAAAGCAGGTAGAACAACTTTTGTGGTGCCTTTCAGCTGCCTACCAAGGTAGTGTAAAAACTACTAAGAGAATTCCTGTCTGACACCTTCCCCGGTGGAGTTGTGCAGGGGGTGTGTTTGGAACATTTTGTCACCGGCCGACTCCAAAATTCAGCGGTTCCCCATCTCAGCCCAGAAAGCAGGTAGAACAACTTTTGTGGTGTCTTTCAGATGCCTACCGGAGCAATGTAAAAACTACCAGGAGAACTCCTGTCTGGCACCTTCCCCGGTGGAGTTGTGCATGGGGTGTGTTCGGAACATTTTGTCACCAGCCGAGTCCAAAAATTCAGCGGTTCCCCATCTCAGCCCAGAAAGCAGGTAGAACAACTTTTGTGGTGCCTTTCAAATGCCTACCAAGGTAGTGTAAAAACTATTCAGAGAACTCCTGCCTGGCACCTTCCCCGGTGGAGTTGTGCATGGGGTGTCTTTGGAACATTTTGTCACCGGCCGACTCCAAAATTCAGCGGTTCCCCATCTCAGCCCAGAAAGCAGGAAGAACAACTTTTGTAGTGTCTTTTTGATGCCTACCGGAGCAATGTAAAAACTACCAACAGAATTCGTTCCTGGCACCTTCGCTAGTGGAGTTGTGCATGGGGTGTATTTGGAACATTTTGTCACCAGCCGAGTCCAAAATTCAGCTGTTCCCGATCTCAGCCCAGAAAGCAGGTAGAACAACTTTTGTGGTGCCTTTCAGCTGCCTACCAAGGTAGTGTAAAAACTATCAAGAGAACTCTTGTCTGGCACCTTCCCCGGTGGAGTTGTGCATGGGGTGTGTTTGGAACATTTTGTCACCGGCCGACTCCAAAATTCAGCTGTTCCCCATCTCAGCCCAGAAAGCAGGTAGAACAACTTTTGTGGTGTCCTTTTGATGCCTACCGGAGCAATGTAAAAACTACCAACAGAACTCGTCCCTGGCACCTTCGCTAGTGGAGTTGTGCATGGGGTGTATTTATTGAAATTTTGTCACCAGCCGAGTCCAAAATTCAGCTGTTCCCCATCTCAGCCCAGAAAGCAGGTAGAACAACTTTTGTGGTGCCTTTCAGCTGCCTACCAACGTAGTGTAAAAACTACCAGGAGAACTCCTGTCTGGCACCTTCCCCGGTGGAGTTGTGCATGGGGTGTGTTTGGAACATTTTGTCACCGGCCGACTCCAAAATTCAGCGGTTCCCCATCTCAGCCCAGAAAGCAGGTAGAACAACTTTTGTGGTGTCTTTCAGATGCCTACCGGAGCAATGCAAAAACTACCAGGAGAACTCCTGTCTGGCACCTTCCCCGGTGGAGTTGTGCATGGGGTGTGTTTGGAACATTTTGTCACCAGCCGACTCCAAAATTCAGCGGTTCCCCATCTCAGCCCAGAAAGCAGGTAGAACAACTTTTGTGGTGTCTTTCAGATGCCTACCGGAGCAATGTAAAAACTACCAGGAGAACTCCTGTCTGGCACCTTCCCCGGTGGAGTTGTGCATGGGGTGTGTTTGGAACATTTTGTCACCGGCCGACTCCAAAATTCAGCTGTTCCCCATCTCAGCCCAGAAAGCAGGTAGAACAACTTTTGTGGTGCCTTTCAGCTGCCTACCAAGGTAGTGTAAAAACTACTAAGAGAACTCCTGTCTGACACCTTCCCCGGTGGAGTTGTGCAGGGGGTGTGTTTGGAACATTTTGTCACCGGCCGACTCCAAAATTCAGCGGTTCCCCATCTCAGCCCAGAAAGCAGGTAGAACAACTTTTGTGGTGTCTTTCAGATGCCTACCAGAGCAATGTAAAAACTACAAGGAGAACTCCTGTCTGGCACCTTCGCTAGTGGAGTTGTGCTTGGGGTGTGTTTGGAACATTTTGTCACCAGCCGAGTCCAAAATTCAGCTGTTCCCCATCTCAGCCCAGAAAGCAGGTGGAACAACTTTTGTGGTGCCTTTCAGCTGCCTAGCAAGGTAGTGTAAAAACTACCAAGAGAACTCCTGCCTGGCACCTTCCCCGGTGGAGTTGTGCATGGGGTGTGTTTGGAACATTTTGTCACCGGCCGACTCCAAAATTCAGCGGTTCCCCATCTCAGCCCAGAAAGCAGGTAGAACAACTTTTGTGGTGTCCTTTTGATGCCTACCGGAGCAATGTAAAAACTACCAACAGAACTCGTCCCTGGCACCTTCGCTAGTGGAGTTGTGCATGGGGTGTATTTATTGAAATTTTGTCACCAGCCGAGTCCAAAATTCAGCTGTTCCCCATCTCAGCCCAGAAAGCAGGTAGAACAACTTTTGTGGTGCCTTTCAGCTGCCTACCAACGTAGTGTAAAAACTACCAGGAGAACTCCTGTCTGGCACCTTCCCCGGTGGAGTTGTGCATGGGGTGTGTTTGGAACATTTCGTCACCAGCCGACTCCAAAATTCAGCGGTTCCCCATCTCAGCCCAGAAAGCAGGTAGAACAACTTTTGTGGTGCCTTTCAGCTGCCTACCAAGGTAGTGTAAAAACTACCAAGAGAACTCCTGTCTGGCACCTTCCCCGGTGGAGTTGTGCATGGGGTGTGTTTGGAACATTTTGTCACCGGCCGACTCCAAAATTCAACGGTTCCCCATCTCAGCCCAGAAAGCAGGTAGAACAACTTTTGTGGTGTCTTTCAGATGCCTACCAGAGCAATGTAAAAACTACCAGGAGAACTCCTGCCTGGCACCTTCCCCGGTGGAGTTGTGCATGGGGTGTGTTTGGAACATTTTGTCACCGGCCGACTCCAAAATTCAGCGGTTCCCCATCTCAGCCCAGAAAGCAGGTAGAACAACTTTTGTGGTGTCTTTCAGATGCCTACCGGAGCAATGTAAAAACTACCAGGAGAACTCCTGTCTGGCACCTTCCCCGGTGGAGTTGTGCATGGGGTGTGTTTGGAACATTTTGTCACCAGCCGACTCCAAAATTCAGCGGTTCCCCATCTCAGCCCAGAAAGCAGGTAGAACAACTTTTGTGGTGTCTTTCAGATGCCTACCGGAGCAATGTAAAAACTACCAGGAGAACTCCTGTCTGGCACCTTCCCCGGTGGAGTTGTGCATGGGGTGTGTTTGGAACATTTTGTCACCGGCCGACTCCAAAATTCAGCTGTTCCCCATCTCAGCCCAGAAAGCAGGTAGAACAACTTTTGTGGTGCCTTTCAGCTGCCTACCAAGGTAGTGTAAAAACTACTAAGAGAACTCCTGTCTGACACCTTCCCCGGTGGAGTTGTGCAGGGGGTGTGTTTGGAACATTTTGTCACCGGCCGACTCCAAAATTCAGCGGTTCCCCATCTCAGCCCAGAAAGCAGGTAGAACAACTTTTGTGGTGTCTTTCAGATGCCTACCAGAGCAATGTAAAAACTACAAGGAGAACTCCTGTCTGGCACCTTCGCTAGTGGAGTTGTGCTTGGGGTGTGTTTGGAACATTTTGTCACCAGCCGAGTCCAAAATTCAGCTGTTCCCCATCTCAGCCCAGAAAGCAGGTGGAACAACTTTTGTGGTGCCTTTCAGCTGCCTAGCAAGGTAGTGTAAAAACTACCAAGAGAACTCCTGCCTGGCACCTTCCCCGGTGGAGTTGTGCATGGGGTGTGTTTGGAACATTTTGTCACCGGCCGACTCCAAAATTCAGCGGTTCCCCATCTCAGCCCAGAAAGCAGGTAGAACAACTTTTGTGGTGTCCTTTTGATGCCTACCGGAGCAATGTAAAAACTACCAACAGAACTCGTCCCTGGCACCTTCGCTAGTGGAGTTGTGCATGGGGTGTATTTATTAAAATTTTGTAACCAGCCGAGTCCAAAATTCAGCTGTTCCGCATCTCAGCCCAGAAAGCAGGTAGAACAACTTTTGTGGTGCCTTTCAGCTGCCTACCAAGGTAGTGTAAAAACTACCATGAGAACTCCTGTCTGGCACCTTCCCCGGTGGAGTTGTGCATGGGGTGTGTTTGGAACATTTTGTCACCAGCCGACTCCAAAATTCAGCGGTTCCCCATCTCAGCCCAGAAAGCAGGTAGAACAACTTTTGTGGTGTCTTTCAGCTGCCTACCGGAGCAATGTAAAAACTACCAGGAGAACTCCTGTCTGGCACCTTCCCCGGTGGAGTTGTGCATGGGGTGTGTTCGGAACATTTTGTCACCAGCCGAGTCCAAAAATTCAGCGGTTCCCCATCTCAGCCCAGAAAGCAGGTAGAACAACTTTTGTGGTGCCTTTCAAATGCCTACCAAGGTAGTGTAAAAACTATTCAGAGAACTCCTGCCAGGCACCTTCCCCGGTGGAGTTGTGCATGGGGTGTCTTTGGAACATTTTGTCACCGGCCGACTCCAAAATTCAGCGGTTCCCCATCTCAGCCCAGAAAGCAGGTAGAACAACTTTTGTGGTGTCCTTTTGATGCCTACCGGAGCAATGTAAAAACTACCAACAGAACTCGTCCCTGGCACCTTCGCTAGGGGAGTTGTGCATGGGATGTATTTATTAAAATGTTGTCACCAGCCGAGTCCAAAATTCAGCTGTTCCCCATCTCAGCCCAGAAAGCAGGTAGAACAACTTTTGTGGTGCCTTTCAGCTGCCTACCAAGGTAGTGTAAAAACTACCAGGAGAACTCCTGCCTGGCACCTTCCCCGGTGGAGTTGTGCAGGGGGTGTGTTTGGAACATTTTGTCACCGGCCGACTCCAAAATTCAGCGGTTCCCCATCTCAGCCCAGAAAGCAGGTAGAACAACTTTTGTGGTGTCTTTCAGATGCCTACCGGAGCAATGTAAAAACTACCAGGAGAACTCCTGTCTGGCACCTTCCCCGGTGGAGTTGTGCATGGGGTGTGTTTGGAACATTTTGTCACCAGCCGACTCCAAAAATTCAGCGGTTCCCCATCTCAGCCCAGAAAGCAGGTAGAACAACTTTTGTGGTGCCTTTCAGCTGCCTACCAAGGTAGTGTAAAAACTATTAAGAGAACTCCTGTCTGGCACCTTCCCCGGTGGAGTTGTGCATGGGGTGTGTTTGGAACATTTTGTCACCAGCCGAGTCCAAAATTCAGCGGTTCCCCATCTCAGCCCAGAAAGCAGGTAGAACAACTTTTTTGGTGCCTTTCAGCTGCCTACCAAGGTAGTGTAAAAACTACCAGGAGAACTCCTGTCTGGCACCTTCCCCGGTGGAGTTGTGCATGGGGTGTGTTTGGAACATTTTGTCACCGGCCGAGTACAAAATTCAGCAGTTCCCCATCTCAGCCCAGAAAGCAGGTAGAACAACTTTTGTAGTGTCTTTTTGATGCCTACCGGAGCAATGTAAAAACTACCAACAGAATTCGTTCCTGGCACCTTCGCTAGTGGAGTTGTGCATGGGGTGTATTTATTAAAATTTTGTCACCAGTCGAGTCCAAAATTCAGCTGTTCCCCATCTCAGCCCAGAAAGCAGGTAGAACAACTTTTGTGGTGCCTTTCAAATGCCTACCAAGGTAGTGTAAAAACTACCAAGAGAACTCCTGCCTGGCACCTTCCCCGGTGGAGTTGTGCATGGGGTGTCTTTGGAACATTTTGTCACCGGCCGAGTCCAAAATTCAGCGATTCCCCATCTCAGCCCAGAAAGCAGGTAGAACAACTTTTGTGGTGTCCTTTTGATGCCTACCGGAGCAATGTAAAAACTACCAACAGAACTCGTCCCTGGCACCTTCGCTAGTGGAGTTTTGCATGGGGTGTATTTATTAAAATGTTGTCACCAGCCGAATCCAAAATTCAGCTGTTCCCCATCTCAGCCCAGAAAGCAGGTAGAACAACTTTTGTGGTGCCTTTCAGCTGCCTACCAAGGTAGTGTAAAAACTACCAGGAGAACTCCTGCCTGGCACCTTCCCCGGTGGAGTTGTGCAGGGGGTGTGTTTGGAACATTTTGTCACCGGCCGACTCCAAAATTCAGCGGTTCCCCATCTCAGCCCAGAAAGCAGGTAGAACAACTTTTGTGGTGTCTTTCAGATGCCTACCGGAGCAATGTAAAAACTACCAGGAGAACTCCTGCCTGGCACCTTCCCCGGTGGAGTTGTGCATGGGGTGTGTTTGGAACATTTTGTCACCAGCCGACTCCAAAAATTCAGCGGTTCCCCATCTCAGCCCAGAAAGCAGGTAGAACAACTTTTGTGGTGCCTTTCAGCTGCCTACCAAGGTAGTGTAAAAACTATCAAGAGAACTCCTGTCTGGCACCTTCCCCGGTGGAGTTGTGCAGGGGGTGTGTTTGGAACATTTTGTCACCAGCCGACTCCAAAATTCAGCGGTTCCCCATCTCAGCCCAGAAAGCAGGTAGAACAACTTTTTTGGTGCCTTTCAGCTGCCTACCAAGGTAGTGTAAAAACTACCAGGAGAACTCCTGTCTGGCACCTTCCCCGGTGGAGTTGTGCATGGGGTGTGTTTGGAACATTTTGTCACCGGCCGAGTACAAAATTCAGCAGTTCCCCATCTCAGCCCAGAAAGCAGGTAGAACAACTTTTGTAGTGTCTTTTTGATGCCTACCGGAGCAATGTAAAAACTACCAACAGAATTCGTTCCTGGCACCTTCGCTAGTGGAGTTGTGCATGGGGTGTATTTATTAAAATTTTGTCACCAGTCGAGTCCAAAATTCAGCTGTTCCCCATCTCAGCCCAGAAAGCAGGTAGAACAACTTTTGTGGTGCCTTTCAAATGCCTACCAAGGTAGTGTAAAAACTACCAAGAGAACTCCTGCCTGGCACCTTCCCCGGTGGAGTTGTGCATGGGGTGTCTTTGGAACATTTTGTCACCGGCCGAGTCCAAAATTCAGCGATTCCCCATCTCAGCCCAGAAAGCAGGTAGAACAACTTTTGTGGTGTCCTTTTGATGCCTACCGGAGCAATGTAAAAACTACCAACAGAACTCATCCCTGGCACCTTCGCTAGTGGAGTTGTGCATGGGGTGTATTTATTAAAATGTTGTCACCAGCCGAGTCCAAAATTCAGCTGTTCCCCATCTCAGCCCAGAAAGCAGGTAGAACAACTTTTGTGGTGCCTTTCAGCTGCCTACCAAGGTAGTGTAAAAACTACCAGGAGAACTCCTGCCTGGCACCTTCCCCGGTGGAGTTGTGCATGGGGTGTGTTTGGAACATTTTGTCACCGGCCGACTCCAAAATTCAGCGGTTCCCCATCTCAGCCCAGAAAGCAGGTAGAACAACTTTTGTGGTGCCTTTCAAATGCCTACCAAGGCAGTGTAAAAACTACTAAGAGAACTCCTGCCTGGCACCTTCCCCGGTGGAGTTGTGCATGGGGTGTGTTTGGAACATTTTGTCACCGGCCGAGTCCAAAATTCAGCGGTTCCCCATCTCAGCCCAGAAAGCAGGTAGAACAACTTTTGTGGTGTCCTTTTGATGCCTACCGGAGCAATGTAAAAACTACCAACAGAACTCGTCCCTGGCACCTTCGCTAGTGGAGTTGTGCATGGGGTGTATTTATTAAAATGTTGTCACCGGCCGAGTCCAAAATTCAGCTGTTCCCCATCTCAGCCCAGAAAGCAGGTAGAACAACTTTTGTGGTGCCTTTCAGCTGCCTACCAAGGTAGTGTAAAAACTACCAGGAGAACTCCTGCCTGGCACCTTCCCCGGTGGAGTTGTGCAGGGGGTGTGTTTGGAACATTTTGTCACCGGCCGACTCCAAAATTCAGCGGTTCCCCATCTCAGCCCAGAAAGCAGGTAGAACAACTTTTGTGGTGTCTTTCAGATGCCTACCGGAGCAATGTAAAAACTACCAGGAGAACTCCTGCCTGGCACCTTCCCCGGTGGAGTTGTGCATGGGGTGTGTTTGGAACATTTTGTCACCAGCCGACTCCAAAAATTCAGCGGTTCCCCATCTCAGCCCAGAAAGCAGGTAGAACAACTTTTGTGGTGCCTTTCAGCTGCCTACCAAGGTAGTGTAAAAACTATCAAGAGAACTCCTGTCTGGCACCTTCCCCGGTGGAGTTGTGCAGGGGGTGTGTTTGGAACATTTTGTCACCAGCCGAGTCCAAAATTCAGCGGTTCCCCATCTCAGCCCAGAAAGCAGGTAGAACAACTTTTGTGGTGCCTTTCAGGTGCCTACCAAGGTAGTGTAAAAACTACCAGGAGAACTCCTGTCTGGCACCTTCCCCGGTGGAGTTGTGCATGGGGTGTGTTTGGAACATTTTGTCACCGGCCGAGTACAAAATTCAGCAGTTCCCCATCTCAGCCCAGAAAGCAGGTAGAACAACTTTTGTAGTGTCTTTTTGATGCCTACCGGAGCAATGTAAAAACTACCAACAGAATTCGTTCCTGGCACCTTCGCTAGTGGAGTTGTGCATGGGGTGTATTTATTAAAATTTTGTCACCAGTCGAGTCCAAAATTCAGCTGTTCCCCATCTCAGCCCAGAAAGCAGGTAGAACAACTTTTGTGGTGCCTTTCAAATGCCTACCAAGGTAGTGTAAAAACTACCAAGAGAACTCCTGCCTGGCACCTTCCCCGGTGGAGTTGTGCATGGGGTGTGTTTGGAACATTTTGTCACCGGCCGAGTCCAAAATTCAGCGATTCCCCATCTCAGCCCAGAAAGCAGGTAGAACAACTTTTGTGGTGTCCTTTTGATGCCTACCGGAGCAATGTAAAAACTACCAACAGAACTCGTCCCTGGCACCTTCGCTAGTGGAGTTGTGCATGGGGTGTATTTATTAAAATGTTGTCACCAGCCGAGTCCAAAATTCAGCTGTTCCCCATCTCAGCCCAGAAAGCAGGTAGAACAACTTTTGTGGTGCCTTTCAGCTGCCTACCAAGGTAGTGTAAAAACTACCAGGAGAACTCCTGCCTGGCACCTTCCCCGGTGGAGTTGTGCATGGGGTGTGTTTGGAACATTTTGTCACCAGCCGACTCCAAAATTCAGCGGTTCCCCATCTCAGCCCAGAAAGCAGGTAGAACAACTTTTGTGGTGCCTTTCAGCTGCCTACCAAGGTAGTGTAAAAACTACTAAGAGAACTCCTGTCTGGCACCTTCCCCGGTGGAGTTGTGCATGGGGTGTGTTTGGAACATTTTGTCACCAGCCGAGTCCAAAATTCAGCGGTTCCCCATCTCAGCCCAGAAAGCAGGTAGAACAACTTTTGTGGTGCCTTTCAAATGCCTACCAAGGTAGTGTAAAAACTACCAAGAGAACTCCTGCCTGGCACCTTCCCCGGTGGAGTTGTGCATGGGGTGTGTTTGGAACATTTTTTCACCAGCCGAGTCCAAATTTCAGCGATTCCCCATCTCAGCCCAGAAAGCAGGTAGAACAACTTTTGTGGTGTCCTTTTGATGCCTACCGGAGCAATGTAAAAACTACCAACAGAGCTCGTCCCTGGCACCTTCGCTAGTGGAGTTGTGCATGGGGTGTGTTTGGAACATTTTGTCACCGCCCGACTCCAAAATTCAGCGGTTCCCCATCTCAGCCCAGAAAGCAGGTAGAACAACTTTTGTGGTGTCTTTCAGATGCCTACCGGAGCAATGTAAAAACTACCAGGAGAACTCCTGCCTGGCACCTTCCCTAGTGGAGTTGTGCATGGGGTGTGTTTGGAACATTTTGTCACCAGCCGAGTCCAAAATTCAGCGGTTCCCCATCTCAGCCCAGAAAGCAGGTAGAACAACTTTTGTGGTGCCTTTCAAATGCCTACCAAGGTAGTGTAAAAACTACCAAGAGAACTCCTGGCTGGCACCTTCCCCGGTGGAGTTGTGCATGGGGTGTGTTTGGAACATTTTGTCACCAGCCGAGTCCAAAATTCAGCGATTCCCCATCTCAGCCCAGAAAGCAGGTAGAACAACTTTTGTGGTGTCCTTTTGATGCCTACCGGAGCAATGTAAAAACTACCAACAGAGCTCGTCCCTGGCACCGTCGCTAGTGGAGTTGTGCATGGGGTGTGTTTGGAACATTTTGTCACCGCCCGACTCCAAAATTCAGCGGTTCCCCATCTCAGCCCAGAAAGCAGGTAGAAAAACTTTTGTGGTGTCTTTCAGATGCCTACCGGAGCAATGTAAAAACTACCAGGAGAACTCCTGTCTGGCACCTTCCCCGGTGGAGTTGTGCATGGGGTGTGTTTGGAACATTTTGTCACCAGCCGACTCCAAAATTCAGCGGTTCCCCATCTCAGCCCAGAAAGCAGGTAGAACAACTTTTTTGGTGTCTTTCAGATGCCTACCGGAGCAATGTAAAATCTACCAGGAGAACTCCTGTCTGGCACCTTCCCCGGTGGAGTTGTGCATGGGGTGTGTTTGGAACATTTTGTCACCGGCCGACTCCAAAATTCAGCGGTTCCCCATCTCAGCCCAGAAAGCAGGTAGAACAACTTTTGTGGTGTCCTTTTGATGCCTACCGGAGCAATGTAAAAACTACCAACAGAACTCGTCCCTGGCACCTTCGCTAGTGGAGTTGTGCATGGGGTGTATTTATTAAAATTTTGTCACCAGCCGAGTCCAAAATTCAGCGGTTCCCCATCTCAGCCCAGAAAGCAGGTAGAACAACTTTTGTGGTGCCTTTCAGGTGCCTACCAAGGTAGTGTAAAAACTACCAGGAGAACTCCTGTCTGGCACCTTCCCCGGTGGAGTTGTGCATGGGGTGTGTTTGGAACATTTTGTCACCGGCCGAGTACAAAATTCAGCAGTTCCCCATCTCAGCCCAGAAAGCAGGTAGAACAACTTTTGTAGTGTCTTTTTGATGCCTACCGGAGCAATGTAAAAACTACCAACAGAATTCGTTCCTGGCACCTTCGCTAGTGGAGTTGTGCATGGGGTGTATTTATTAAAATTTTGTCACCAGTCGAGTCCAAAATTCAGCTGTTCCCCATCTCAGCCCAGAAAGCAGGTAGAACAACTTTTGTGGTGCCTTTCAAATGCCTACCAAGGTAGTGTAAAAACTACCAAGAGAACTCCTGCCTGGCACCTTCCCCGGTGGAGTTGTGCATGGGGTGTGTTTGGAACATTTTGTCACCGGCCGAGTCCAAAATTCAGCGATTCCCCATCTCAGCCCAGAAAGCAGGTAGAACAACTTTTGTGGTGTCCTTTTGATGCCTACCGGAGCAATGTAAAAACTACCAACAGAACTCGTCCCTGGCACCTTCGCTAGTGGAGTTGTGCATGGGGTGTATTTATTAAAATGTTGTCACCAGCCGAGTCCAAAATTCAGCTGTTCCCCATCTCAGCCCAGAAAGCAGGTAGAACAACTTTTGTGGTGCCTTTCAGCTGCCTACCAAGGTAGTGTAAAAACTACCAGGAGAACTCCTGCCTGGCACCTTCCCCGGTGGAGTTGTGCATGGGGTGTGTTTGGAACATTTTGTCACCAGCCGACTCCAAAATTCAGCGGTTCCCCATCTCAGCCCAGAAAGCAGGTAGAACAACTTTTGTGGTGCCTTTCAGCTGCCTACCAAGGTAGTGTAAAAACTACTAAGAGAACTCCTGTCTGGCACCTTCCCCGGTGGAGTTGTGCATGGGGTGTGTTTGGAACATTTTGTCACCAGCCGAGTCCAAAATTCAGCGGTTCCCCATCTCAGCCCAGAAAGCAGGTAGAACAACTTTTGTGGTGCCTTTCAAATGCCTACCAAGGTAGTGTAAAAACTACCAAGAGAACTCCTGCCTGGCACCTTCCCCGGTGGAGTTGTGCATGGGGTGTGTTTGGAACATTTTTTCACCAGCCGAGTCCAAATTTCAGCGATTCCCCATCTCAGCCCAGAAAGCAGGTAGAACAACTTTTGTGGTGTCCTTTTGATGCCTACCGGAGCAATGTAAAAACTACCAACAGAGCTCGTCCCTGGCACCTTCGCTAGTGGAGTTGTGCATGGGGTGTGTTTGGAACATTTTGTCACCGCCCGACTCCAAAATTCAGCGGTTCCCCATCTCAGCCCAGAAAGCAGGTAGAACAACTTTTGTGGTGTCTTTCAGATGCCTACCGGAGCAATGTAAAAACTACCAGGAGAACTCCTGCCTGGCACCTTCCCTAGTGGAGTTGTGCATGGGGTGTGTTTGGAACATTTTGTCACCAGCCGAGTCCAAAATTCAGCGGTTCCCCATCTCAGCCCAGAAAGCAGGTAGAACAACTTTTGTGGTGCCTTTCAAATGCCTACCAAGGTAGTGTAAAAACTACCAAGAGAACTCCTGGCTGGCACCTTCCCCGGTGGAGTTGTGCATGGGGTGTGTTTGGAACATTTTGTCACCAGCCGAGTCCAAAATTCAGCGATTCCCCATCTCAGCCCAGAAAGCAGGTAGAACAACTTTTGTGGTGTCCTTTTGATGCCTACCGGAGCAATGTAAAAACTACCAACAGAGCTCGTCCCTGGCACCGTCGCTAGTGGAGTTGTGCATGGGGTGTGTTTGGAACATTTTGTCACCGCCCGACTCCAAAATTCAGCGGTTCCCCATCTCAGCCCAGAAAGCAGGTAGAAAAACTTTTGTGGTGTCTTTCAGATGCCTACCGGAGCAATGTAAAAACTACCAGGAGAACTCCTGTCTGGCACCTTCCCCGGTGGAGTTGTGCATGGGGTGTGTTTGGAACATTTTGTCACCAGCCGACTCCAAAATTCAGCGGTTCCCCATCTCAGCCCAGAAAGCAGGTAGAACAACTTTTTTGGTGTCTTTCAGATGCCTACCGGAGCAATGTAAAATCTACCAGGAGAACTCCTGTCTGGCACCTTCCCCGGTGGAGTTGTGCATGGGGTGTGTTTGGAACATTTTGTCACCGGCCGACTCCAAAATTCAGCGGTTCCCCATCTCAGCCCAGAAAGCAGGTAGAACAACTTTTGTGGTGTCCTTTTGATGCCTACCGGAGCAATGTAAAAACTACCAACAGAACTCGTCCCTGGCACCTTCGCTAGTGGAGTTGTGCATGGGGTGTATTTATTAAAATTTTGTCACCAGCCGAGTCCAAAATTCAGCGGTTCCCCATCTCAGCCCAGAAAGCAGGTAGAACAACTTTTGTGGTGCCTTTCAGCTGCCTACCAAGGTAGTGTAAAAACTATTAAGAGAACTCCTGTCTGGCACCTTCCCCGGTGGAGTTGTGCATGGGGTGTGTTTGGAACATTTTGTCACCGGCCGACTCCAAAATTCAGCGGTTCCCCATCTCAGCCCAGAAAGCAGGTAGAACAACTTTTGTGGTGTCTTTCAGATGCCTACCAGAGCAATGTAAAAACTACCAAGAGAACTCCTGTCTGGCACCTTCCCCGGTGGAGTTGTGCATGGGGTGTGTTTGGAACATTTTGACACCAGCCGAGTCCAAAAATTCAGCGGTTCCCCATCTCAGCCCAGAAAGCAGGTAGAACAACTTTTGTGGTGCCTTTCAAATGCCTACCAAGGTAGTGTAAAAACTATCAAGAGAACTCCTGCCTGGCACCTTCCCCGGTGGAGTTGTGCATGGGGTGTGTTTGGAACATTTTGTCACCAGCCGAGTCCAAAATTCAGCGGTTCCCCATCTCAGCCCAGAAAGCAGGTAGAACAACTTTTGTGGTGCCTTTCAGCTGCCTACCAAGGTAGTGTAAAATCTACCAGGAGAACTCCTGTCTGGCACCTTCCCCGGTGGAGTTGTGCAGGGGGTGTGTTTGGAACATTTTGTCACCGGCCGACTCCAAAATTCAGCGGTTCCCCATCTCAGCCCAGAAAGCAGGTAGAACAACTTTTGTGGTGCCTTTCAGCTGCCTACCAAGGTAGTGTAAAAACTACTAAGAGAACTCCTGTCTGGCACCTTCCCCGGTGGAGTTGTGCAGGGGGTGTGTTTGGAATATTTTGTCACCGGCCGAGTCCAAAATTCAGCGGTTCCCCATCTCAGCCCAGAAAGCAGGTAGAACAACTTTTGTGGTGTCTTTCAGATGCCTACCGGAGCAATGTAAAAACTACCAGGAGAACTCCTGTCTGGCACCTTCCCCGGTGGAGTTGTGCAGGGGGTGTGTTTGGAACATTTTGTCACCGGCCGAGTCCAAAATTCAGCGGTTCCCCATCTCAGCCCAGAAAGCAGGTAGAACAACTTTTGTGGTGTCTTTCAGATGCCTACCGGAGCAATGTAAAAACTACCAGGAGAACTCCTGTCTGGCACCTTCCCCGGTGGAGTTGTGCATGGGGTGTGTTCGGAACATTTTGTCACCAGCCGAGTCCAAAAATTCAGCGGTTCCCCATCTCAGCTCAGAAAGCAGGTAGAACAACTTTTGTGGTGCCTTTCAAATGCCTACCAAGGTAGTGTAAAAACTACCAAGAGAACTCCTGCCTGGCACCTTCCCCGGTGGAGTTGTGCATGGGGTGTCTTTGGAACATTTTGTCACCGGCCGACTCCAAAATTCAGCGGTTCCCCATCTCAGCCCAGAAAGCAGGTAGAACAACTTTTGTGGTGTCCTTTTGATGCCTACCGGAGCAATGTAAAAACTACCAACAGAGCTCGTCCCTGGCACCTTCGCTAGTGGAGTTGTGCATGGGGTGTGTTTGGAACATTTTGTCACCGGCCGACTCCAAAATTCAGCGGTTCCCCATCTCAGCCCAGAAAGCAGGTAGAACAACTTTTGTGGTGCCTTTCAGCTGCCTACCAAGGTAGTGTAAAAACTACCAGGAGAACTCCTGTCTGGCACCTTCCCCGGTGGAGTTGTGCATGGGGTGTGTTTGGAACATTTCGTCTACCAGCCGACTCCAAAATTCAGCGGTTCCCCATCTCAGCCCAGAAAGCAGGTAGAACAACTTTTGTGGTGTCTTTCAGATGCCTACTGGAGCAATGTAAAAACTACCAGGAGAACTCCTGCCTGGCACCTTCCCTAGTGGAGTTGTGCAGGGGGTGTGTTTGGAACATTTTGTCACCAGCCGAGTCCAAAATTCAGCGGTTCCCCATCTCAGCCCAGAAAGCAGGTAGAACAACTTTTGTGGTGCCTTTCAGCTGCCTACCAAGGTAGTGTAAAAACTACCAGGAGAACTCCTGTCTGGCACCTTCCCCGGTGGAGTTGTGCATGGGGTGTGTTTGGAACATTTTGTCACCGCCCGACTCCAAAATTCAGCGGTTCCCCATCTCAGCCCAGAAAGCAGGTAGAACAACTTTTGTGGTGTCTTTCAGATGCCTACCGGAGCAATGTAAAAACTACCAGGAGAACTCCTGTCTGGCACCTTCCCCGGTGGAGTTGTGCATGGGGTGTGTTTGGAACATTTTGTCACCTGCCGACTCCAAAATTCAGCGGTTCCCCATCTCAGCCCAGAAAGCAGGTAGAACAACTTTTGTGGTGCCTTTCAGCTGCCTACCAAGGTAGTGTAAAAACTACCAAGAGAACTCCTGCCTGGCACCTTCCCCGGTGGAGTTGTGCATGGGGTGTCTTTGGAACATTTTGTCACCGCCCGACTCCAAAATTCAGCGGTTCCCCATCTCAGCCCAGAAAGCAGGTAGAACAACTTTTGTGGTGTCCTTTTGATGCCTACCGGAGCAATGTAAAAACTACCAACAGAACTCGTCCCTGGCACCTTCGCTAGTGGAGTTGTGCATGGGGTGTATTTATTAAAATTTTGTCACCAGCCGAGTCCAAAATTCAGCGGTTCCCCATCTCAGCCCAGAAAGCAGGTAGAACAACTTTTGTGGTGCCTTTCAGCTGCCTACCAAGGTAGTGTAAAAACTATCAAGAGAACTCTTGTCTGGCACCTTCCCCGGTGGAGTTGTGCATGGGGTGTGTTTGGAACATTTTGTCACCGGCCGACTCCAAAATTCAGCGGTTCCCCATCTCAGCCCAGAAAGCAGGTAGAACAACTTTTGTGGTGTCTTTCAGATGCCTACCGGAGCAATGTAAAATCTACCAGGAGAACTCCCGTCTGGCACCTTCCCCGGTGGAGTTGTGCATGGGGTGTGTTTGGAACATTTTGTCACCGGCCGAGTCCAAAATTCAGCGGTTCCCCATCTCAGCCCAGAAAGCAGGTAGAACAACTTTTGTGGTGTCTTTCAGATGCCTACCGGAGCAATGTAAAAACTACCACGAGAACTCCTGTCTGGCACCTTCCCCGGTGGAGTTGTGCATGGGGTGTGTTTGGAACATTTTGTCACCGGCCGACTCCAAAATTCAGCGGTTCCCCATCTCAGCCCAGAAAGCAGGTAGAACAACTTTTGTGGTGTCTTTCAGATGCCTACCGGAGCAATGTAAAATCTACCAGGAGAACTCCTGTCTGGCACCTTCCCCGGTGGAGTTGTGCATGGGGTGTGTTTGGAACATTTTGTCACCGGCCGACTCCAAAATTCAGCGGTTCCCCATCTCAGCCCAGAAAGCAGGTAGAACAACTTTTGTGGTGTCTTTCAGATGCCTACCGGAGCAATGTAAAAACTATCAAGAGAACGCCTGTCTGGCACCTTCCCCGGTGGAGTTGTGCATGGGGTGTCTTTGGAACATTTTGTCACCAGCCGAGTCCAAAATTCAGCGGTTCCCCATCTCAGCCCAGAAAGCAGGTAGAACAACTTTTGTGGTGCCTTTCAGCTGCCTACCAAGGTAGTGTAAAAACTACCAGGAGAACTCCTGCCTGGCACCTTCCCCGGTGGAGTTGTGCATGGGGTGTGTTTGGAACATTTTGTCACCGGCCGACTCCAAAATTCAGCGGTTCCCCATCTCAGCCCAGAAAGCAGGTAGAACAACTTTTGTGGTGCCTTTCAGCTGCCTACCAAGGTAGTGTAAAAACTACTAAGAGAACTCCTGTCTGGCACCTTCCCCGGTGGCGTTGTGCAGGGGGTGTGTTTGGAACATTTTGTCACCGGCCGAGTCCAAAATTCAGCGGTTCCCCATCTCAGCCCAGAAAGCAGGTAGAACAACTTTTGTGGTGTCTTTCAGATGCCTACCGGAGCAATGTAAAAACTACCAGGAGAACTCCTGTCTGGCACCTTCCCCGGTGGAGTTGTGCATGGGGTGTGTTCGGAACATTTTGTCACCGGCCGACTCCAAAATTCAGCGGTTCCCCATCTCAGCCCAGAAAGCAGGTAGAACAACTTTTGTGGTGTCTTTCAGATGCCTACCGGAGCAATGTAAAAACTATCAAGAGAACTCCTGTCTGGCACCTTCCCCGGTGGAGTTGTGCATGGGGTGTCTTTGGAACATTTTGTCACCAGCCGAGTCCAAAATTCAGCGGTTCCCCATCTCAGCCCAGAAAGCAGGTAGAACAACTTTTGTGGTGCCTTTCAGCTGCCTACCAAGGTAGTGTAAAAACTACCAGGAGAACTCCTGTCTGGCACCTTCCCCGGTGGAGTTGTGCATGGGGTGTGTTTGGAACATTTTGTCACCGGCCGACTCCAAAATTCAGCGGTTCCCCATCTCAGCCCAGAAAGCAGGTGTAACAACTTTTGTGGTGCCTTTCAGCTGCCTACCAAGGTAGTGTAAAAACTACTAAGAGAACTCCTGTCTGGCACCTTCCCCGGTGGAGTTGTGCAGGGGGTGTGTTTGGAACATTTTGTCACCGGCCGACTCCAAAATTCAGCGGTTCCCCATCTCAGCCCAGAAAGCAGGTAGAACAACTTTTGTGGTGTCTTTCAGATGCCTACCGGAGCAATGTAAAAACTACCAGGAGAACTCCTGCCTGGCACCTTCCCCGGTGGAGTTGTGCATGGGGTGTGTTCGGAACATTTTGTCACCGGCCGAGTCCAAAATTCAGCGGTTCCCCATCTCAGCCCAGAAAGCAGGTAGAACAACTTTTGTGGTGTCTTTCAGATGCCTACCGGAGCAATGTAAAAACTACCAAGAGAACTCCTGTCTGGCACCTTCCCCGGTGGAGTTGTGCATGGGGTGTGTTCGGAACATTTTGTCACCAGCCGAGTCCAAAAATTCAGCGGTTCCCCATCTCAGCCCAGAAAGCAGGTAGAACAACTTTTGTGGTGCCTTTCAAATGCCTACCAAGGTAGTGTAAAAACTACCAAGAGAACTCCTGCCTGGCACCTTCCCCGGTGGAGTTGTGCATGGGGTGTCTTTGGAACATTTTGTCACCGGCCGACTCCAAAATTCAGCGATTCCCCATCTCAGCCCAGAAAGCAGGTAGAACAACTTTTGTGGTGTCCTTTTGATGCCTACCGGAGCAATGTAAAAACTACCAACAGAGCTCGTCCCTGGAACTTCGCTAGTGGAGTTGTGCATGGGGTGTGTTTGGAACATTTTGTCACCGGCCGACTCCAAAATTCAGCGGTTTCCCATCTCAGCCCAGAAAGCAGGTAGAACAACTTTTGTGGTGCCTTTCAGCTGCCTACCAAGGTAGTGTAAAAACTACTAAGAGAACTCCTGTCTGGCACCTTCCCCGGTGGCGTTGTGCATGGGGTGTGTTTGGAACATTTTGTCACCGGCCGACTCCAAAATTCAGCGGTTCCCCATCTCAGCCCAGAAAGCAGGTAGAACAACTTTTGTGGTGTCTTTCAGATGCCTACCGGAGCAATGTAAAAACTACCAGGAGAACTCCTGTCTGGCACCTTCCCCGGTGGAGTTGTGCATGGGGTGTGTTCGGAACATTTTGTCACCGGCCGACTCCAAAATTCAGCGGTTCCCCATCTCAGCCCAGAAAGCAGGTAGAACAACTTTTGTGGTGTCTTTCAGATGCCTACCAAGGTAGTGTAAAAACTACCAAGAGAACTCCTGCCTGGCACCTTCCCCGGTGGAGTTGTGCATGGGGTGTGTTTGGAACATTTTGTCACCGGCCGACTCCAAAATTCAGCGGTTCCCCATCTCAGCCCAGAAAGCAGGTAGAACAACTTTTGTGGTGCCTTTCAGCTGCCTACCAAGGTAGTGTAAAATCTACCAGGAGAACTCCTGTCTGGCACCTTCCCCGGTGGAGTTGTGCAGGGGGTGTGTTTGGAACATTTTGTCACCGGCCGACTCCAAAATTCAGCGGTTCCCCATCTCAGCCCAGAAAGCAGGTAGAACAACTTTTGTGGTGCCTTTCAGCTGCCTACCAAGGTAGTGTAAAAACTACTAAGAGAACTCCTGTCTGGCACCTTCCCCGGTGGAGTTGTGCAGGGGGTGTGTTTGGAATATTTTGTCACCGGCCGAGTCCAAAATTCAGCGGTTCCCCATCTCAGCCCAGAAAGCAGGTAGAACAACTTTTGTGGTGTCTTTCAGATGCCTACCGGAGCAATGTAAAAACTACCAGGAGAACTCCTGTCTGGCACCTTCCCCGGTGGAGTTGTGCAGGGGGTGTGTTTGGAACATTTTGTCACCGGCCGAGTCCAAAATTCAGCGGTTCCCCATCTCAGCCCAGAAAGCAGGTAGAACAACTTTTGTGGTGTCTTTCAGATGCCTACCGGAGCAATGTAAAAACTACCAGGAGAACTCCTGTCTGGCACCTTCCCCGGTGGAGTTGTGCATGGGGTGTGTTCGGAACATTTTGTCACCAGCCGAGTCCAAAAATTCAGCGGTTCCCCATCTCAGCTCAGAAAGCAGGTAGAACAACTTTTGTGGTGCCTTTCAAATGCCTACCAAGGTAGTGTAAAAACTACCAAGAGAACTCCTGCCTGGCACCTTCCCCGGTGGAGTTGTGCATGGGGTGTCTTTGGAACATTTTGTCACCGGCCGACTCCAAAATTCAGCGGTTCCCCATCTCAGCCCAGAAAGCAGGTAGAACAACTTTTGTGGTGTCCTTTTGATGCCTACCGGAGCAATGTAAAAACTACCAACAGAGCTCGTCCCTGGCACCTTCGCTAGTGGAGTTGTGCATGGGGTGTGTTTGGAACATTTTGTCACCGGCCGACTCCAAAATTCAGCGGTTCCCCATCTCAGCCCAGAAAGCAGGTAGAACAACTTTTGTGGTGCCTTTCAGCTGCCTACCAAGGTAGTGTAAAAACTACCAGGAGAACTCCTGTCTGGCACCTTCCCCGGTGGAGTTGTGCATGGGGTGTGTTTGGAACATTTCGTCTACCAGCCGACTCCAAAATTCAGCGGTTCCCCATCTCAGCCCAGAAAGCAGGTAGAACAACTTTTGTGGTGTCTTTCAGATGCCTACTGGAGCAATGTAAAAACTACCAGGAGAACTCCTGCCTGGCACCTTCCCTAGTGGAGTTGTGCAGGGGGTGTGTTTGGAACATTTTGTCACCAGCCGAGTCCAAAATTCAGCGGTTCCCCATCTCAGCCCAGAAAGCAGGTAGAACAACTTTTGTGGTGCCTTTCAGCTGCCTACCAAGGTAGTGTAAAAACTATTAAGAGAACTCCTGTCTGGCACCTTCCCCGGTGGAGTTGTGCATGGGGTGTGTTTGGAACATTTTGTCACCGCCCGACTCCAAAATTCAGCGGTTCCCCATCTCAGCCCAGAAAGCAGGTAGAACAACTTTTGTGGTGTCTTTCAGATGCCTACCGGAGCAATGTAAAAACTACCAGGAGAACTCCTGTCTGGCACCTTCCCCGGTGGAGTTGTGCATGGGGTGTGTTTGGAACATTTTGTCACCTGCCGACTCCAAAATTCAGCGGTTCCCCATCTCAGCCCAGAAAGCAGGTAGAACAACTTTTGTGGTGCCTTTCAGCTGCCTACCAAGGTAGTGTAAAAACTACCAAGAGAACTCCTGCCTGGCACCTTCCCCGGTGGAGTTGTGCATGGGGTGTCTTTGGAACATTTTGTCACCGCCCGACTCCAAAATTCAGCGGTTCCCCATCTCAGCCCAGAAAGCAGGTAGAACAACTTTTGTGGTGTCCTTTTGATGCCTACCGGAGCAATGTAAAAACTACCAACAGAACTCGTCCCTGGCACCTTCGCTAGTGGAGTTGTGCATGGGGTGTATTTATTAAAATTTTGTCACCAGCCGAGTCCAAAATTCAGCGGTTCCCCATCTCAGCCCAGAAAGCAGGTAGAACAACTTTTGTGGTGCCTTTCAGCTGCCTACCAAGGTAGTGTAAAAACTATCAAGAGAACTCTTGTCTGGCACCTTCCCCGGTGGAGTTGTGCATGGGGTGTGTTTGGAACATTTTGTCACCGGCCGACTCCAAAATTCAGCGGTTCCCCATCTCAGCCCAGAAAGCAGGTAGAACAACTTTTGTGGTGTCTTTCAGATGCCTACCGGAGCAATGTAAAATCTACCAGGAGAACTCCCGTCTGGCACCTTCCCCGGTGGAGTTGTGCATGGGGTGTGTTTGGAACATTTTGTCACCGGCCGAGTCCAAAATTCAGCGGTTCCCCATCTCAGCCCAGAAAGCAGGTAGAACAACTTTTGTGGTGTCTTTCAGATGCCTACCGGAGCAATGTAAAAACTACCACGAGAACTCCTGTCTGGCACCTTCCCCGGTGGAGTTGTGCATGGGGTGTGTTTGGAACATTTTGTCACCGGCCGACTCCAAAATTCAGCGGTTCCCCATCTCAGCCCAGAAAGCAGGTAGAACAACTTTTGTGGTGTCTTTCAGATGCCTACCGGAGCAATGTAAAATCTACCAGGAGAACTCCTGTCT
This sequence comes from Falco biarmicus, assembly GCF_023638135.1. Taxonomy (NCBI): domain Eukaryota; kingdom Metazoa; phylum Chordata; class Aves; order Falconiformes; family Falconidae; genus Falco; species Falco biarmicus. The sequence goes on along the minus strand of NW_026612007.1, from coordinate 412,735 downwards.
GGCACCTTCCCCGGTGGAGTTGTGCATGGGGTGTGTTTGGAACATTTTGTCACCGGCCGACTCCAAAATTCAGCGGTTCCCCATCTCAGCCCAGAAAGCAGGTAGAACAACTTTTGTGGTGTCTTTCAGATGCCTACCGGAGCAATGTAAAAACTATCAAGAGAACGCCTGTCTGGCACCTTCCCCGGTGGAGTTGTGCATGGGGTGTCTTTGGAACATTTTGTCACCAGCCGAGTCCAAAATTCAGCGGTTCCCCATCTCAGCCCAGAAAGCAGGTAGAACAACTTTTGTGGTGCCTTTCAGCTGCCTACCAAGGTAGTGTAAAAACTACCAGGAGAACTCCTGCCTGGCACCTTCCCCGGTGGAGTTGTGCATGGGGTGTGTTTGGAACATTTTGTCACCGGCGACTCCAAAATTCAGCGGTTCCCCATCTCAGCCCAGAAAGCAGGTAGAACAACTTTTGTGGTGCCTTTCAGCTGCCTACCAAGGTAGTGTAAAAACTACTAAGAGAACTCCTGTCTGGCACCTTCCCCGGTGGCGTTGTGCAGGGGGTGTGTTTGGAACATTTTGTCACCGGCCGAGTCCAAAATTCAGCGGTTCCCCATCTCAGCCCAGAAAGCAGGTAGAACAACTTTTGTGGTGTCTTTCAGATGCCTACCGGAGCAATGTAAAAACTACCAGGAGAACTCCTGTCTGGCACCTTCCCCGGTGGAGTTGTGCATGGGGTGTGTTTGGAACATTTTGTCACCGCCCGACTCCAAAATTCAGCGGTTCCCCATCTCAGCCCAGAAAGCAGGTAGAACAACTTTTGTGGTGTCTTTCAGATGCCTACCGGAGCAATGTAAAAACTATCAAGAGAACTCCTGTCTGGCACCTTCCCCGGTGGAGTTGTGCATGGGGTGTCTTTGGAACATTTTGTCACCAGCCGAGTCCAAAATTCAGCGGTTCCCCATCTCAGCCCAGAAAGCAGGTAGAACAACTTTTGTGGTGCCTTTCAGCTGCCTACCAAGGTAGTGTAAAAACTACCAGGAGAACTCCTGTCTGGCACCTTCCCCGGTGGAGTTGTGCATGGGGTGTGTTTGGAACATTTTGTCACCGGCCGACTCCAAAATTCAGCGGTTCCCCATCTCAGCCCAGAAAGCAGGTGTAACAACTTTTGTGGTGCCTTTCAGCTGCCTACCAAGGTAGTGTAAAAACTACTAAGAGAACTCCTGTCTGGCACCTTCCCCGGTGGAGTTGTGCAGGGGGTGTGTTTGGAACATTTTGTCACCGGCCGACTCCAAAATTCAGCGGTTCCCCATCTCAGCCCAGAAAGCAGGTAGAACAACTTTTGTGGTGTCTTTCAGATGCCTACCGGAGCAATGTAAAAACTACCAGGAGAACTCCTGCCTGGCACCTTCCCCGGTGGAGTTGTGCATGGGGTGTGTTCGGAACATTTTGTCACCGGCCGAGTCCAAAATTCAGCGGTTCCCCATCTCAGCCCAGAAAGCAGGTAGAACAACTTTTGTGGTGTCTTTCAGATGCCTACCGGAGCAATGTAAAAACTACCAAGAGAACTCCTGTCTGGCACCTTCCCCGGTGGAGTTGTGCATGGGGTGTGTTTGGAACATTTTGTCACCAGCCGAGTCCAAAAATTCAGCGGTTCCCCATCTCAGCCCAGAAAGCAGGTAGAACAACTTTTGTGGTGCCTTTCAAATGCCTACCAAGGTAGTGTAAAAACTACCAAGAGAACTCCTGCCTGGCACCTTCCCCGGTGGAGTTGTGCATGGGGTGTCTTTGGAACATTTTGTCACCGGCCGACTCCAAAATTCAGCGATTCCCCATCTCAGCCCAGAAAGCAGGTAGAACAACTTTTGTGGTGTCCTTTTGATGCCTACCGGAGCAATGTAAAAACTACCAACAGAGCTCGTCCCTGGAACTTCGCTAGTGGAGTTGTGCATGGGGTGTGTTTGGAACATTTTGTCACCGGCCGACTCCAAAATTCAGCGGTTCCCCATCTCAGCCCAGAAAGCAGGTAGAACAACTTTTGTGGTGCCTTTCAGCTGCCTACCAAGGTAGTGTAAAAACTACCAGGAGAACTCCTGTCTGGCACCTTCCCCGGTGGAGTTGTGCATGGGGTGTGTTTGGAACATTTTGTCACCGGCCGACTCCAAAATTCAGCGGTTCCCCATCTCAGCCCAGAAAGCAGGTAGAACAACTTTTGTGGTGCCTTTCAGCTGCCTACCAAGGTAGTGTAAAAACTACTAAGAGAACTCCTGTCTGGCACCTTCCCCGGTGGAGTTGTGCAGGGGGTGTGTTTGGAACATTTTGTCACCGGCCGAGTCCAAAATTCAGCGGTTCCCCATCTCAGCCCAGAAAGCAGGTAGAACAACTTTTGTGGTGTCTTTCAGATGCCTACCGGAGCAATGTAAAAACTACCAGGAGAACTCCTGTCTGGCACCTTCCCCGGTGGAGTTGTGCAGGGGGTGTGTTCGGAACATTTTGTCACCGGCCGAGTCCAAAATTCAGCGGTTCCCCATCTCAGCCCAGAAAGCAGGTAGAACAACTTTTGTGGTGTCTTTCAGATGCCTACCGGAGCAGTGTAAAAACTACCAGGAGAACTCCTGTCTGGCACCTTCCCCGGTGGAGTTGTGCATGGGGTGTGTTTGGAACATTTTGTCACCAGCCGAGTCCAAAAATTCAGCGGTTCCCCATCTCAGCCCAGAAAGCAGGTAGAACAACTTTTGTGGTGCCTTTCAAATGGCTACCAAGGTAGTGTAAAAACTACCAAGAGAACTCCTTTCTGGCACCTTCCCCGGTGGAGTTGTGCATGGGGTGTCTTTGGAACATTTTGTCACCGGCCGACTCCAAAATTCAGCGATTCCCCATCTCAGCCCAGAAAGCAGGTAGAACAACTTTTGTGGTGTCCTTTTGATGCCTACCGGAGCAATGTAAAAACTACCAACAGAGCTCGTCCCTGGCACCTTCGCTAGTGGAGTTGTGCATGGGGTGTGTTTGGAACATTTTGTCACCGGCCGACTCCAAAATTCAGCGGTTCCCCATCTCAGCCCAGAAAGCAGGTAGAACAACTTTTGTGGTGCCTTTCAGCTGCCTACCAAGGTAGTGTAAAAACTACCAGGAGAACTCCTGTCTGGCACCTTCCCCGGTGGAGTTGTGCATGGGGTGTGTTTGGAACATTTTGTCACCGGCCGACTCCAAAATTCAGCGGTTCCCCATCTCAGCCCAGAAAGCAGGTAGAACAACTTTTGTGGTGCCTTTCAGCTGCCTACCAAGGTAGTGTAAAAACTACTAAGAGAACTCCTGTCTGGCACCTTCCCCGGTGGCGTTGTGCAGGGGGTGTGTTTGGAACATTTTGTCACCGGCCGACTCCAAAATTCAGCGGTTCCCCATCTCAGCCCAGAAAGCAGGTAGAACAACTTTTGTGGTGTCTTTCAGATGCCTACCGGAGCAATGTAAAAACTACCAGGAGAACTCCTGTCTGGCACCTTCCCCGGTGGAGTTGTGCATGGGGTGTGTTCGGAACATTTTGTCACCGGCCGACTCCAAAATTCAGCGGTTCCCCATCTCAGCCCAGAAAGCAGGTAGAACAACTTTTGTGGTGTCTTTCAGATGCCTACCAAGGTAGTGTAAAAACTACCAAGAGAACTCCTGCCTGGCACCTTCCCCGGTGGAGTTGTGCATGGGGTGTGTTTGGAACATTTTGTCACCGGCCGACTCCAAAATTCAGCGGTTCCCCATCTCAGCCCAGAAAGCAGGTAGAACAACTTTTGTGGTGTCCTTTTGATGCCTACCGGAGCAATGTAAAAACTACCAACAGAGCTCGTCCCGGGCACCTTCGCTAGTGGAGTTGTGCATGGGGTGTGTTTGGAACATTTTGTCACCGCCCGACTCCAAAATTCAGCGGTTCCCCATCTCAGCCCAGAAAGCAGGTAGAACAACTTTTGTGGTGTCTTTCAGATGCCTACCGGAGCAATGTAAAAACTACCAGGAGAACTCCTGTCTGGCACCTTCCCCGGTGGAGTTGTGCATGGGGTGTGTTTGGAACATTTTGTCACCGCCCGACTCCAAAATTCAGCGGTTCCCCATCTCAGCCCAGAAAGCAGATAGAACAACTTTTGTGGTGTCTTTCAGATGCCTACCGGAGCAATGTAAAAACTACCAGGAGAACTCCTGTCTGGCACCTTCCCCGGTGGAGTTGTGCATGGGGTGTGTTTGGAACATTTTGTCACCAGCCGACTCCAAAATTCAGCGGTTCCCCATCTCAGCCCAGAAAGCAGGTAGAACAACTTTTGTGGTGCCTTTCAAATGGCTACCAAGGTAGTGTAAAAACTACCAAGAGAACTCCTGTCTGGCACCTTCCCCGGTGGAGTTGTGCATGGGGTGTGTTTGGAACATTTTGTCACCGGCCGACTCCAAAATTCAGCGGTTCCCCATCTCAGCCCAGAAAGCAGGTAGAACAACTTTTGTGGTGTCCTTTTGATGCCTACCGGAGCAATGTAAAAACTACCAACAGAACTCGTCCCTGGCACCTTCGCTAGTGGAGTTGTGCATGGGGTGTATTTATTAAAATTTTGTCACCAGCCGAGTCCAAAATTCAGCCGTTCCCCATCTCAGCCCAGAAAGCAGGTAGAACAACTTTTGTGGTGCCTTTCAGCTGCCTACCAAGGTAGTGTAAAAACTATCAAGAGAACTCTTGTCTGGCACCTTCCCCAGTAGAGTTGTGCATGGGGTGTGTTTGGAACATTTTGTCACCGGCCGAGTCCAAAATTCAGCTGTTCCCCATCTCAGCCCAGAAAGCAGGTAGAACAACTTTTGTGGTGCCTTTCAGCTACCTACCAAGGTAGTGTAAAAACTACCAGGAGAACTCCTGTCTGGCACCTTCGCTAGTGGAGTTGTGCATGGGGTGTGTTTGGAACATTTTGTCACCGGCCGACTCCAAAATTCAGCGGTTCCCCATCTCAGCCCAGAAAGCAGGTAGAACAACTTTTGTGGTGCCTTTCAGCTGCCTACCAAGGTAGTGTAAAAACTATTCAGAGAACTCCTGTCTGGCACCTTCCCCGGTGGAGTTGTGCATGGGGTGTGTTTGGAACATTTTGTCACCGGCCGAGTCCAAAATTCAGCGGTTCCCCATCTCAGCCCAGAAAGCAGGTAGAACAACTTTTGTGGTGTCTTTCAGATGCCTACCGGAGCAATGTAAAATCTACCAGGAGAACTCCCGTCTGGCACCTTCCCCGGTGGAGTTGTGCATGGGGTGTGTTTGGAACATTTTGTCACCGGCCGAGTCCAAAATTCAGCGGTTCCCCATCTCAGCCCAGAAAGCAGGTAGAACAACTTTTGTGGTGTCTTTCAGATGCCTACCGGAGCAATGTAAAAACTACCAGGAGAACTCCTGTCTGGCACCTTCCCCGGTGGAGTTGTGCATGGGGTGTGTTTGGAACATTTTGTCACCGGCCGAGTCCAAAATTCAGCGGTTCCCCATCTCAGCCCAGAAAGCAGGTAGAACAACTTTTGTGGTGTCTTTCAGATGCCTACCGGAGCAATGTAAAATCTACCAGGAGAACTCCTGTCTGGCACCTTCCCCGGTGGAGTTGTGCATGGGGTGTGTTTGGAACATTTTGTCACCGGCCGACTCCAAAATTCAGCGGTTCCCCATCTCAGCCCAGAAAGCAGGTAGAACAACTTTTGTGGTGTCTTTCAGATGCCTACCGGAGCAATGTAAAAACTATCAAGAGAACTCCTGTCTGGCACCTTCCCCGGTGGAGTTGTGCATGGGGTGTCTTTGGAACATTTTGTCACCAGCCGAGTCCAAAATTCAGCGGTTCCCCATCTCAGCCCAGAAAGCAGGTAGAACAACTTTTGTGGTGCCTTTCAGCTGCCTACCAAGGTAGTGTAAAAACTATTAAGAGAACTCCTGTCTGGCACCTTCCCCGGTGGAGTTGTGCATGGGGTGTGTTTGGAACATTTTGTCACCGGCCGAGTCCAAAATTCAGCGGTTCCCCATCTCAGCCCAGAAAGCAGGTAGAACAACTTTTGTGGTGCCTTTCAGCTGCCTACCAAGGTAGTGTAAAAACTACTAAGAGAACTCCTGTCTGGCACCTTCCCCGGTGGCGTTGTGCAGGGGGTGTGTTTGGAACATTTTGTCACCGGCCGACTCCAAAATTCAGCGGTTCCCCATCTCAGCCCAGAAAGCAGGTAGAACAACTTTTGTGGTGTCTTTCAGATGCCTACCGGAGCAATGTAAAAACTACCAGGAGAACTCCTGTCTGGCACCTTCCCCGGTGGAGTTGTGCATGGGGTGTGTTCGGAACATTTTGTCACCGGCCGACTCCAAAATTCAGCGGTTCCCCATCTCAGCCCAGAAAGCAGGTAGAACAACTTTTGTGGTGTCTTTCAGATGCCTACCGGAGCAATGTAAAAACTATCAAGAGAACTCCTGTCTGGCACCTTCCCCGGTGGAGTTGTGCATGGGGTGTCTTTGGAACATTTTGTCACCAGCCGAGTCCAAAATTCAGCGGTTCCCCATCTCAGCCCAGAAAGCAGGTAGAACAACTTTTGTGGTGCCTTTCAGCTGCCTACCAAGGTAGTGTAAAAACTACCAGGAGAACTCCTGTCTGGCACCTTCCCCGGTGGAGTTGTGCATGGGGTGTGTTTGGAACATTTTGTCACCGGCCGACTCCAAAATTCAGCGGTTCCCCATCTCAGCCCAGAAAGCAGGTGTAACAACTTTTGTGGTGCCTTTCAGCTGCCTACCAAGGTAGTGTAAAAACTACTAAGAGAACTCCTGTCTGGCACCTTCCCCGGTGGAGTTGTGCAGGGGGTGTGTTTGGAACATTTTGTCACCGGCCGACTCCAAAATTCAGCGGTTCCCCATCTCAGCCCAGAAAGCAGGTAGAACAACTTTTGTGGTGTCTTTCAGATGCCTACCGGAGCAATGTAAAAACTACCAGGAGAACTCCTGCCTGGCACCTTCCCCGGTGGAGTTGTGCATGGGGTGTGTTCGGAACATTTTGTCACCGGCCGAGTCCAAAATTCAGCGGTTCCCCATCTCAGCCCAGAAAGCAGGTAGAACAACTTTTGTGGTGTCTTTCAGATGCCTACCGGAGCAATGTAAAAACTACCAAGAGAACTCCTGTCTGGCACCTTCCCCGGTGGAGTTGTGCATGGGGTGTGTTCGGAACATTTTGTCACCAGCCGAGTCCAAAAATTCAGCGGTTCCCCATCTCAGCCCAGAAAGCAGGTAGAACAACTTTTGTGGTGCCTTTCAAATGCCTACCAAGGTAGTGTAAAAACTACCAAGAGAACTCCTGCCTGGCACCTTCCCCGGTGGAGTTGTGCATGGGGTGTCTTTGGAACATTTTGTCACCGGCCGACTCCAAAATTCAGCGATTCCCCATCTCAGCCCAGAAAGCAGGTAGAACAACTTTTGTGGTGTCCTTTTGATGCCTACCGGAGCAATGTAAAAACTACCAACAGAGCTCGTCCCTGGCACCTTCGCTAGTGGAGTTGTGCATGGGGTGTGTTTGGAACTATTTGTCACCGGCCGACTCCAAAATTCAGCGGTTCCCCATCTCAGCCCAGAAAGCAGGTAGAACAACTTTTGTGGTGCCTTTCAGCTGCCTACCAAGGTAGTGTAAAAACTACCAGGAGAACTCCTGTCTGGCACCTTCCCCGGTGGAGTTGTGCATGGGGTGTGTTTGGAACATTTTGTCACCGGCCGACTCCAAAATTCAGCGGTTCCCCATCTCAGCCCAGAAAGCAGGTAGAACAACTTTTGTGGTGCCTTTCAGCTGCCTACCAAGGTAGTGTAAAAACTACTAAGAGAACTCCTGTCTGGCACCTTCCCCGGTGGAGTTGTGCATGGGGTGTGTTTGGAACATTTTGTCACCGGCCGAGTCCAAAATTCAGCGGTTCCCCATCTCAGCCCAGAAAGCAGGTAGAACAACTTTTGTGGTGTCTTTCAGATGCCTACCGGAGCAATGTAAAATCTACCAGGAGAACTCCCGTCTGGCACCTTCCCCGGTGGAGTTGTGCATGGGGTGTGTTTGGAACATTTTGTCACCGGCCGAGTCCAAAATTCAGCGGTTCCCCATCTCAGCCCAGAAAGCAGGTAGAACAACTTTTGTGGTGTCTTTCAGATGCCTACCGGAGCAATGTAAAAACTACCAGGAGAACTCCTGTCTGGCACCTTCCCCGGTGGAGTTGTGCATGGGGTGTGTTTGGAACATTTTGTCACCGGCCGAGTCCAAAATTCAGCGGTTCCCCATCTCAGCCCAGAAAGCAGGTAGAACAACTTTTGTGGTGTCTTTCAGATGCCTACCGGAGCAATGTAAAATCTACCAGGAGAACTCCTGTCTGGCACCTTCCCCGGTGGAGTTGTGCATGGGGTGTGTTTGGAACATTTTGTCACCGGCCGACTCCAAAATTCAGCGGTTCCCCATCTCAGCCCAGAAAGCAGGTAGAACAACTTTTGTGGTGTCTTTCAGATGCCTACCGGAGCAATGTAAAAACTATCAAGAGAACTCCTGTCTGGCACCTTCCCCGGTGGAGTTGTGCATGGGGTGTCTTTGGAACATTTTGTCACCAGCCGAGTCCAAAATTCAGCGGTTCCCCATCTCAGCCCAGAAAGCAGGTAGAACAACTTTTGTGGTGCCTTTCAGCTGCCTACCAAGGTAGTGTAAAAACTACCAGGAGAACTCCTGCCTGGCACCTTCCCCGGTGGAGTTGTGCATGGGGTGTGTTTGGAACATTTTGTCACCGGCCGACTCCAAAATTCAGCGGTTCCCCATCTCAGCCCAGAAAGCAGGTAGAACAACTTTTGTGGTGCCTTTCAGCTGCCTACCAAGGTAGTGTAAAAACTACTAAGAGAACTCCTGTCTGGCACCTTCGCTAGTGGAGTTGTGCAGGGGGTGTGTTTGGAACATTTTGTCACCGGCCGACTCCAAAATTCAGCGGTTCCCCATCTCAGCCCAGAAAGCAGGTAGAACAACTTTTGTGGTGTCTTTCAGATGCCTACCGGAGCAATGTAAAAACTACCAGGAGAACTCCTGTCTGGCACCTTCCCCGGTGGAGTTGTGCATGGGGTGTGTTCGGAACATTTTGTCACCGGCCGACTCCAAAATTCAGCGGTTCCCCATCTCAGCCCAGAAAGCAGGTAGAACAACTTTTGTGGTGTCTTTCAGATGCCTACCGGAGCAATGTAAAAACTATCAAGAGAACTCCTGTCTGGCACCTTCCCCGGTGGAGTTGTGCATGGGGTGTCTTTGGAACATTTTGTCACCAGCCGAGTCCAAAATTCAGCGGTTCCCCATCTCAGCCCAGAAAGCAGGTAGAACAACTTTTGTGGTGCCTTTCAGCTGCCTACCAAGGTAGTGTAAAAACTACCAGGAGAACTCCTGTCTGGCACCTTCCCCGGTGGAGTTGTGCATGGGGTGTGTTTGGAACATTTTGTCACCGGCCGACTCCAAAATTCAGCGGTTCCCCATCTCAGCCCAGAAAGCAGGTGTAACAACTTTTGTGGTGCCTTTCAGCTGCCTACCAAGGTAGTGTAAAAACTACTAAGAGAACTCCTGTCTGGCACCTTCCCCGGTGGAGTTGTGCAGGGGGTGTGTTTGGAACATTTTGTCACCGGCCGACTCCAAAATTCAGCGGTTCCCCATCTCAGCCCAGAAAGCAGGTAGAACAACTTTTGTGGTGTCTTTCAGATGCCTACCGGAGCAATGTAAAAACTACCAGGAGAACTCCTGCCTGGCACCTTCCCCGGTGGAGTTGTGCATGGGGTGTGTTCGGAACATTTTGTCACCGGCCGAGTCCAAAATTCAGCGGTTCCCCATCTCAGCCCAGAAAGCAGGTAGAACAACTTTTGTGGTGTCTTTCAGATGCCTACCGGAGCAATGTAAAAACTACCAAGAGAACTCCTGTCTGGCACCTTCCCCGGTGGAGTTGTGCATGGGGTGTGTTCGGAACATTTTGTCACCAGCCGAGTCCAAAAATTCAGCGGTTCCCCATCTCAGCCCAGAAAGCAGGTAGAACAACTTTTGTGGTGCCTTTCAAATGCCTACCAAGGTAGTGTAAAAACTACCAAGAGAACTCCTGCCTGGCACCTTCCCCGGTGGAGTTGTGCATGGGGTGTCTTTGGAACATTTTGTCACCGGCCGACTCCAAAATTCAGCGATTCCCCATCTCAGCCCAGAAAGCAGGTAGAACAACTTTTGTGGTGTCCTTTTGATGCCTACCGGAGCAATGTAAAAACTACCAACAGAGCTCGTCCCTGGCACCTTCGCTAGTGGAGTTGTGCATGGGGTGTGTTTGGAACATTTTGTCACCGGCCGACTCCAAAATTCAGCGGTTCCCCATCTCAGCCCAGAAAGCAGGTAGAACAACTTTTGTGGTGCCTTTCAGCTGCCTACCAAGGTAGTGTAAAAACTACCAGGAGAACTCCTGTCTGGCACCTTCCCCGGTGGAGTTGTGCATGGGGTGTGTTTGGAACATTTTGTCACCGGCCGACTCCAAAATTCAGCGGTTCCCCATCTCAGCCCAGAAAGCAGGTAGAACAACTTTTGTGGTGCCTTTCAGCTGCCTACCAAGGTAGTGTAAAAACTACTAAGAGAACTCCTGTCTGGCACCTTCCCCGGTGGAGTTGTGCAGGGGGTGTGTTTGGAACATTTTGTCACCGGCCGACTCCAAAATTCAGCGGTTCCCCATCTCAGCCCAGAAAGCAGGTAGAACAACTTTTGTGGTGTCTTTCAGATGCCTACCGGAGCAATGTAAAAACTACCAGGAGAACTCCTGTCTGGCACCTTCCCCGGTGGAGTTGTGCAGGGGGTGTGTTCGGAACATTTTGTCACCGGCCGAGTCCAAAATTCAGCGGTTCCCCATCTCAGCCCAGAAAGCAGGTAGAACAACTTTTGTGGTGTCTTTCAGATGCCTACCGGAGCAATGTAAAAACTACCAGGAGAACTCCTGTCTGGCACCTTCCCCGGTGGAGTTGTGCATGGGGTGTGTTTGGAACATTTTGTCACCAGCCGAGTCCAAAAATTCAGCGGTTCCCCATCTCAGCCCAGAAAGCAGGTAGAACAACTTTTGTGGTGCCTTTCAAATGGCTACCAAGGTAGTGTAAAAACTACCAAGAGAACTCCTTTCTGGCACCTTCCCCGGTGGAGTTGTGCATGGGGTGTCTTTGGAACATTTTGTCACCGGCCGACTCCAAAATTCAGCGATTCCCCATCTCAGCCCAGAAAGCAGGTAGAACAACTTTTGTGGTGTCCTTTTGATGCCTACCGGAGCAATGTAAAAACTACCAACAGAGCTCGTCCCTGGCACCTTCGCTAGTGGAGTTGTGCATGGGGTGTGTTTGGAACATTTTGTCACCGGCCGACTCCAAAATTCAGCGGTTCCCCATCTCAGCCCAGAAAGCAGGTAGAACAACTTTTGTGGTGCCTTTCAGCTGCCTACCAAGGTAGTGTAAAAACTACCAGGAGAACTCCTGTCTGGCACCTTCCCCGGTGGAGTTGTGCATGGGGTGTGTTTGGAACATTTTGTCACCGGCCGACTCCAAAATTCAGCGGTTCCCCATCTCAGCCCAGAAAGCAGGTAGAACAACTTTTGTGGTGCCTTTCAGCTGCCTACCAAGGTAGTGTAAAAACTACTAAGAGAACTCCTGTCTGGCACCTTCCCCGGTGGAGTTGTGCAGGGGGTGTGTTTGGAACATTTTGTCACCGGCCGAGTCCAAAATTCAGCGGTTCCCCATCTCAGCCCAGAAAGCAGGTAGAACAACTTTTGTGGTGTCTTTCAGATGCCTACCGGAGCAATGTAAAAACTACCAGGAGAACTCCTGTCTGGCACCTTCCCCGGTGGAGTTGTGCAGGGGGTGTGTTCGGAACATTTTGTCACCGGCCGAGTCCAAAATTCAGCGGTTCCCCATCTCAGCCCAGAAAGCAGGTAGAACAACTTTTGTGGTGTCTTTCAGATGCCTACCGGAGCAATGTAAAAACTACCAGGAGAACTCCTGTCTGGCACCTTCCCCGGTGGAGTTGTGCATGGGGTGTGTTTGGAACATTTTGTCACCAGCCGAGTCCAAAAATTCAGCGGTTCCCCATCTCAGCCCAGAAAGCAGGTAGAACAACTTTTGTGGTGTCTTTCAGATGCCTACCAAGGTAGTGTAAAAACTACCAAGAGAAGTCCTGCCTGGCACCTTCCCCGGTGGAGTTGTGCATGGGGTGTGTTTGGAACATTTTGTCACCGGCCGACTCCAAAATTCAGCGGTTACCCATCTCAGCCCAGAAAGCAGGTAGAACAACTTTTGTGGTGTCCTTTTGATGCCTACCGGAGCAATGTAAAAACTACCAACAGAGCTCGTCCCGGGCACCTTCGCTAGTGGAGTTGTGCATGGGGTGTGTTTGGAACATTTTGTCACCGCCCGACTCCAAAATTCAGCGGTTCCCCATCTCAGCCCAGAAAGCAGGTAGAACAACTTTTGTGGTGTCTTTCAGATGCCTACCGGAGCAATGTAAAAACTACCAGGAGAACTCCTGTCTGGCACCTTCCCCGGTGGAGTTGTGCATGGGGTGTGTTTGGAACATTTTGTCACCGCCCGACTCCAAAATTCAGCGGTTCCCCATCTCAGCCCAGAAAGCAGATAGAACAACTTTTGTGGTGTCTTTCAGATGCCTACCGGAGCAATGTAAAAACTACCAGGAGAACTCCTGTCTGGCACCTTCCCCGGTGGAGTTGTGCAGGGGGTGTGTTTGGAACATTTTGTCACCAGCCGAGTCCAAAATTCAGCGGTTCCCCATCTCAGCCCAGAAAGCAGGTAGAACAACTTTTGTGGTGCCTTTCAAATGGCTACCAAGGTAGTGTAAAAACTACCAAGAGAACTCCTGTCTGGCACCTTCCCCGGTGGAGTTGTGCATGGGGTGTGTTTGGAACATTTTGTCACCGGCCGACTCCAAAATTCAGCGGTTCCCCATCTCAGCCCAGAAAGCAGGTAGAACAACTTTTGTGGTGTCCTTTTGATGCCTACCGGAGCAATGTAAAAACTACCAACAGAACTCGTCCCTGGCACCTTCGCTAGTGGAGTTGTGCATGGGGTGTATTTATTAAAATTTTGTCACCAGCCGACTCCAAAATTCAGCGGTTCCCCATCTCAGCCCAGAAAGCAGGTAGAACAACTTTTGTGGTGCCTTTCAGCTGCCTACCAAGGTAGTGTAAAAACTATCAAGAGAACTCTTGTCTGGCACCTTCCCCGGTGGAGTTGTGCATGGGGTGTGTTTGGAACATTTTGTCACCGGCCGAGTCCAAAATTCAGCTGTTCCCCATCTCAGCCCAGAAAGCAGGTGTAACAACTTTTGTGGTGCCTTTCAGCTACCTACCAAGGTAGTGTAAAAACTACCAGGAGAACTCCTGTCTGGCACCTTCGCTAGTGGAGTTGTGCATGGGGTGTGTTTGGAACATTTTGTCACCGGCCGAGTCCAAAATTCAGCGGTTCCCCATCTCAGCCCAGAAAGCAGGTAGAACAACTTTTGTGGTGCCTTTCAAATGGCTACCAAGGTAGTGTAAAAACTACCAAGAGAACTCCTTTCTGGCACCTTCCCCGGTGGAGTTGTGCATGGGGTGTCTTTGGAACATTTTGTCACCGGCCGACTCCAAAATTCAGCGATTCCCCATCTCAGCCCAGAAAGCAGGTAGAACAACTTTTGTGGTGTCCTTTTGATGCCTACCGGAGCAATGTAAAAACTACCAACAGAGCTCGTCCCTGGCACCTTCGCTAGTGGAGTTGTGCATGGGGTGTGTTTGGAACATTTTGTCACCGGCCGAGTCCAAAATTCAGCGGTTCCCCATCTCAGCCCAGAAAGCAGGTAGAACAACTTTTGTGGTGCCTTTCAGCTGCCTACCAAGGTAGTGTAAAAACTACCAGGAGAACTCCTGTCTGGCACCTTCCCCGGTGGAGTTGTGCATGGGGTGTCTTTGGAACATTTTGTCACCGGCCGAGTCCAAAATTCAGCGGTTCCCCATCTCAGCCCAGAAAGCAGGTAGAACAACTTTTGTGGTGCCTTTCAGCTGCCTACCAAGGTAGTGTAAAAACTACTAAGAGAACTCCTGTCTGGCACCTTCCCCGGTGGCGTTGTGCAGGGGGTGTGTTTGGAACATTTTGTCACCGGCCGAGTCCAAAATTCAGCGGTTCCCCATCTCAGCCCAGAAAGCAGGTAGAACAACTTTTGTGGTGTCTTTCAGATGCCTACCAAGGTAGTGTAAAAACTACCAGGAGAACTCCTGTCTGGCACCTTCCCCGGTGGAGTTGTGCATGGGGTGTGTTTGGAACATTTTGTCACCGGCCGACTCCAAAATTCAGCGGTTCCCCATCTCAGCCCAGAAAGCAGGTAGAACAACTTTTGTGGTGCCTTTCAGCTGCCTACCAAGGTAGTGTAAAAACTACTAAGAGAACTCCTGTCTGGCACCTTCCCCGGTGGCGTTGTGCAGGGGGTGTGTTTGGAACATTTTGTCACCGGCCGAGTCCAAAATTCAGCGGTTCCCCATCTCAGCCCAGAAAGCAGGTAGAACAACTTTTGTGGTGTCTTTCAGATGCCTACCGGAGCAATGTAAAAACTACCAGGAGAACTCCTGTCTGGCACCTTCCCCGGTGGAGTTGTGCATGGGGTGTGTTCGGAACATTTTGTCACCGGCCGACTCCAAAATTCAGCGGTTCCCCATCTCAGCCCAGAAAGCAGGTAGAACAACTTTTGTGGTGTCTTTCAGATGCCTACCAAGGTAGTGTAAAAACTACCAAGAGAACTCCTGCCTGGCACCTTCCCCGGTGGAGTTGTGCATGGGGTGTGTTTGGAACATTTTGTCACCGGCCGACTCCAAAATTCAGCGGTTCCCCATCTCAGCCCAGAAAGCAGGTAGAACAACTTTTGTGGTGTCCTTTTGATGCCTACTGGAGCAATGTAAAAACTACCAACAGAGCTCGTCCCGGGCACCTTCGCTAGTGGAGTTGTGCATGGGGTGTGTTTGGAACATTTTGTCACCGCCCGACTCCAAAATTCAGCGGTTCCCCATCTCAGCCCAGAAAGCAGGTAGAACAACTTTTGTGGTGTCTTTCAGATGCCTACCGGAGCAATGTAAAAACTACCAGGAGAACTCCTGTCTGGCACCTTCCCCGGTGGAGTTGTGCATGGGGTGTGTTTGGAACATTTTGTCACCGCCCGACTCCAAAATTCAGCGGTTCCCCATCTCAGCCCAGAAAGCAGATAGAACAACTTTTGTGGTGTCTTTCAGATGCCTACCGGAGCAATGTAAAAACTACCAGGAGAACTCCTGTCTGGCACCTTCCCCGGTGGAGTTGTGCATGGGGTGTGTTTGGAACATTTTGTCACCAGCCGACTCCAAAATTCAGCGGTTCCCCATCTCAGCCCAGAAAGCAGGTAGAACAACTTTTGTGGTGCCTTTCAAATGCCTACCAAGGTAGTGTAAAAACTACTAAGAGAACTCCTGTCTGGCACCTTCCCCGGTGGAGTTGTGCATGGGGTGTGTTTGGAACATTTTGTCACCGGCCGACTCCAAAATTCAGCGGTTCCCCATCTCAGCCCAGAAAGCAGGTAGAACAACTTTTGTGGTGTCCTTTTGATGCCTACCGGAGCAATGTAAAAACTACCAACAGAACTCGTCCCTGGCACCTTCGCTAGTGGAGTTGTGCATGGGGTGTATTTATTAAAATTTTGTCACCAGCCGACTCCAAAATTCAGCGGTTCCCCATCTCAGCCCAGAAAGCAGGTAGAACAACTTTTGTGGTGCCTTTCAGCTGCCTACCAAGGTAGTGTAAAAACTATCAAGAGAACTCTTGTCTGGCACCTTCCCCAGTAGAGTTGTGCATGGGGTGTGTTTGGAACATTTTGTCACCGGCCGAGTCCAAAATTCAGCTGTTCCCCATCTCAGCCCAGAAAGCAGGTAGAACAACTTTTGTGGTGCCTTTCAGCTACCTACCAAGGTAGTGTAAAAACTACCAGGAGAACTCCTGTCTGGCGCCTTCGCTAGTGGAGTTGTGCATGGGGTGTGTTTGGAACATTTTGTCACCGGCCGACTCCAAAATTCAGCGGTTCCCCATCTCAGCCCAGAAAGCAGGTAGAACAACTTTTGTGGTGCCTTTCAGCTGCCTACCAAGGTAGTGTAAAAACTATTCAGAGAACTCCTGTCTGGCACCTTCCCCGGTGGAGTTGTGCATGGGGTGTGTTTGGAACATTTTGTCACCGGCCGAGTCCAAAATTCAGCGGTTCCCCATCTCAGCCCAGAAAGCAGGTAGAACAACTTTTGTGGTGTCTTTCAGATGCCTACCGGAGCAATGTAAAAACTATTCAGAGAACTCCTGCCTGGCACCTTCCCCGGTGGAGTTGTGCATGGGGTGTGTTTGGAACATTTTGTCACCGGCCGAGTCCAAAATTCAGCGGTTCCCCATCTCAGCCCAGAAAGCAGGTAGAACAACTTTTGTGGTGTCTTTCAGATGCCTACCGGAGCAATGTAAAAACTACCAGGAGAACTCCTGCCTGGCACCTTCCCCGGTGGAGTTGTGCATGGGGTGTGTTTGGAACATTTTGTCACCGGCCGACTCCAAAATTCAGCGGTTCCCCATCTCAGCCCAGAAAGCAGGTAGAACAACTTTTGTGGTGCCTTTCAGCTGCCTACCAAGGTAGTGTAAAAACTACCAGGAGAACTCCTGTCTGGCACCTTCCCCGGTGGAGTTGTGCATGGGGTGTGTTTGGAACATTTTGTCACCAGCCGAGTCCAAAATTCAGCGGTTCCCCATCTCAGCCCAGAAAGCAGGTAGAACAACTTTTGTGGTGCCTTTCAAATGGCTACCAAGGTAGTGTAAAAACTACCAAGAGAACTCCTTTCTGGCACCTTCCCCGGTGGAGTTGTGCATGGGGTGTCTTTGGAACATTTTGTCACCGGCCGAGTCCAAAATTCAGCGATTCCCCATCTCAGCCCAGAAAGCAGGTAGAACAACTTTTGTGGTGTCCTTTTGATGCCTACCGGAGCAATGTAAAAACTACCAACAGAGCTCGTCCCTGGCACCTTCGCTAGTGGAGTTGTGCATGGGGTGTGTTTGGAACATTTTGTCACCGGCCGACTCCAAAATTCAGCGGTTCCCCATCTCAGCCCAGAAAGCAGGTAGAACAACTTTTGTGGTGCCTTTCAGCTGCCTACCAAGGTAGTGTAAAAACTACCAGGAGAACTCCTGTCTGGCACCTTCCCCGGTGGAGTTGTGCATGGGGTGTGTTTGGAACATTTTGTCACCGGCCGACTCCAAAATTCAGCGGTTCCCCATCTCAGCCCAGAAAGCAGGTAGAACAACTTTTGTGGTGCCTTTCAGCTGCCTACCAAGGTAGTGTAAAAACTACTAAGAGAACTCCTGTCTGGCACCTTCCCCGGTGGCGTTGTGCAGGGGGTGTGTTTGGAACATTTTGTCACCGGCCGAGTCCAAAATTCAGCGGTTCCCCATCTCAGCCCAGAAAGCAGGTAGAACAACTTTTGTGGTGTCTTTCAGATGCCTACCAAGGTAGTGTAAAAACTACCAGGAGAACTCCTGTCTGGCACCTTCCCCGGTGGAGTTGTGCATGGGGTGTGTTTGGAACATTTTGTCACCGGCCGACTCCAAAATTCAGCGGTTCCCCATCTCAGCCCAGAAAGCAGGTAGAACAACTTTTGTGGTGCCTTTCAGCTGCCTACCAAGGTAGTGTAAAAACTACTAAGAGAACTCCTGTCTGGCACCTTCCCCGGTGGCGTTGTGCAGGGGGTGTGTTTGGAACATTTTGTCACCGGCCGAGTCCAAAATTCAGCGGTTCCCCATCTCAGCCCAGAAAGCAGGTAGAACAACTTTTGTGGTGTCTTTCAGATGCCTACCGGAGCAATGTAAAAACTACCAGGAGAACTCCTGTCTGGCACCTTCCCCGGTGGAGTTGTGCATGGGGTGTGTTTGGAACATTTTGTCACCAGCCGACTCCAAAATTCAGCGGTTCCCCATCTCAGCCCAGAAAGCAGGTAGAACAACTTTTGTGGTGCCTTTCAAATGCCTACCAAGGTAGTGTAAAAACTACAAAGAGAACTCCTGCCTGGCACCTTCCCCGGTGGAGTTGTGCATGGGGTGTGTTTGGAACATTTTGTCACCGGCCGACTCCAAAATTCAGCGGTTCCCCATCTCAGCCCAGAAAGCAGGTAGAACAACTTTTGTGCTGCCTTTCAGCTCCCTACCAAGGTAGTGTAAAATCTACCAAGAGAACTCCTGTCTGGCACCTTCCCCGGTGGAGTTGTGCAGGGGGTGTGTTTGGAACATTTTGTCACCGGCCGACTCCAAAATTCAGCGGTTCCCCATCTCAGCCCAGAGAGCAGGTAGAACATCTTTTGTGGTGTCTTTTAGATGCCTACCGGAGCAATGTAAAAACTACCAGGAGAACTCCTGTCTGGCACCTTCCCCGGTATAGTTGTGCAGGGGGTGTCTTTGGAACATTTTGTCACCAGCCGACTCCAAAATTCAGCGGTTCCCCATCTCAGCCCAGAAAGCAGGTAGAACAACTTTTGTGGTGTCCTTTTGATGCCTACCAAGGTAGTGTAAAAACTATCAAGAGAACGCTTGTCTGGCACCTTCCCCGGTGGAGTTGTGCAGGGGGTGTCTTTGGAACATTTTGTCACCGGCCGAGTCCAAAATTCAGCGATTCCCCATCTCAGCCCAGAAAGCAGGTAGAACAACTTTTGTGGTGTCTTTCAGATGCCTACCGGAGCAATGTAAAAACTACCAGGAGAACTCCTGTCTGGCACCTTCCCCGGTGGAGTTGTGCAGGGGGTGTGTTTGGAACTATTTGTCACCGGCCGACTCCAAAATTCAGCGGTTCCCCATCTCAGCCCAGAAAGCAGGTAGAACAACTTTTGTGGTGTCTTTCAGATGCCTACCAGAGCAATGTAAAAACTACCAGGAGAACTCCTGTCTGGCACCTTCCCCGGTGGAGTTGTGCAGGGGGTGTGTTTGGAACATTTTGTCACCGGCCGACTCCAAAATTCAGCGGTTCCCCATCTCAGCCCAGAAAGCAGGTAGAACATCTTTTGTGGTGTCTTTTAGATGCCTACCGGAGCAATGTAAAAACTACCAGGAGAACTCCTGTCTGGCACCTTCCCCGGTATAGTTGTGCAGGGGGTGTCTTTGGAACATTTTGTCACCAGCCGAGTCCAAAATTCAGCTGTTCCCCATCTCAGCCCAGAAAGCAGGTAGAACAACTTTTGTGGTGTCCTTTTGATGCCTACCAAGGTAGTGTAAAAACTATCAAGAGAACGCTTGTCTGGCACCTTCCCCGGTGGAGTTGTGCAGGGGGTGTCTTTGGAACATTTTGTCACCGGCCGACTCCAAAATTCAGCGATTCCCCATCTCAGCCCAGAAAGCAGGTAGAACAACTTTTGTGGTGTCTTTCAGATGCCTACCGGAGCAATGTAAAAACTACCAGGAGAACTCCTGTCTGGCACCTTCCCCGGTGGAGTTGTGCAGGGGGTGTGTTTGGAACATTTTGTCACCGGCCGAGTCCAAAATTCAGCGGTTCCCCATCTCAGCCCAGAAAGCAGGTAGAACAACTTTTGTGGTGTCTTTCAGATGCCTACCAGAGCAATGTAAAAACTACCAGGAGAACTCCTGTCTGGCACCTTCCCCGGTGGAGTTGTGCAGGGGTGTGTTTGGAACATTTTGTCACCAGCCGACTCCAAAATTCAGCGGTTCCCCTTCTCAGCCCAGAAAGCAGGTAGAACAACTTTTGTGGTGTCTTTCAGATGCCTACCAAGGTAGTGTAAAAACTACCAAGAGAACTCCTGCCTGGCACCTTCCCCGGTGGAGTTGTGCATGGGGTGTCTTTGGAACATTTTGTCACCGGCCGACTCCAAAATTCAGCCGTTCCCCATCTCAGCCCAGAAAGCAGGAAGAACAAATTTTGTGGTGTCTTTCAGCTGCCTACGAAGGTAGTGTAAAAACTACCAGGAGAACTCCTGTCTGGCACCTTCCCCGGTGGAGTTGTGCATGGGGTGTGTTTGGAACATTTTGTCACCAGCCGAGTCCAAAATTCAGCGGTTCCCCATCTCAGCCCAGAAAGCAGGTAGAACAACTTTTGTGGTGCCTTTCAAATGGCTACCAAGGTAGTGTAAAAACTACCAGGAGAACTCCTGTCTGGCACCTTCCCCGGTAGAGTTGTGCATGGGGTGTGTTTGGAACATTTTGTCACCGGCCGACTCCAAAATTCAGCGGTTCCCCATCTCAGCCCAGAAAGCAGGTAGAACAACTTTTGTGCTGCCTTTCAGCTCCCTACCAAGGTAGTGTAAAAACTACCAGGAGAACTCCTGTCTGGCACCTTCGCTAGTGGAGTTGTGCAGGGGGTGTGTTTGGAACATTTTGTCACCGGCCGACTCCAAAATTCAGCGGTTCCCCATCTCAGCCCAGAAAGCAGGTAGAACAACTTTTGTGGTGCCTTTCAAATGCCTACCAAGGTAGTGTAAAAACTACAAAGAGAACTCCTGCCTGGCACCTTCCCCGGTGGAGTTGTGCATGGGGTGTGTTTGGAACATTTTGTCACCGGCCGACTCCAAAATTCAGCGGTTCCCCATCTCAGCCCAGAAAGCAGGTAGAACAACTTTTGTGCTGCCTTTCAGCTCCCTACCAAGGTAGTGTAAAATCTACCAAGAGAACTCCTGTCTGGCACCTTCCCCGGTGGAGTTGTGCAGGGGGTGTGTTTGGAACATTTTGTCACCGGCCGACTCCAAAATTCAGCGGTTCCCCATCTCAGCCCAGAGAGCAGGTAGAACATCTTTTGTGGTGTCTTTTAGATGCCTACCGGAGCAATGTAAAAACTACCAGGAGAACTCCTGTCTGGCACCTTCCCCGGTATAGTTGTGCAGGGGGTGTCTTTGGAACATTTTGTCACCAGCCGACTCCAAAATTCAGCGGTTCCCCATCTCAGCCCAGAAAGCAGGTAGAACAACTTTTGTGGTGTCCTTTTGATGCCTACCAAGGTAGTGTAAAAACTATCAAGAGAACGCTTGTCTGGCACCTTCCCCGGTGGAGTTGTGCAGGGGGTGTCTTTGGAACATTTTGTCACCGGCCGAGTCCAAAATTCAGCGATTCCCCATCTCAGCCCAGAAAGCAGGTAGAACAACTTTTGTGGTGTCTTTCAGATGCCTACCGGAGCAATGTAAAAACTACCAGGAGAACTCCTGTCTGGCACCTTCCCCGGTGGAGTTGTGCAGGGGGTGTGTTTGGAACTATTTGTCACCGGCCGACTCCAAAATTCAGCGGTTCCCCATCTCAGCCCAGAAAGCAGGTAGAACAACTTTTGTGGTGTCTTTCAGATGCCTACCAGAGCAATGTAAAAACTACCAGGAGAACTCCTGTCTGGCACCTTCCCCGGTGGAGTTGTGCAGGGGGTGTGTTTGGAACATTTTGTCACCGGCCGACTCCAAAATTCAGCGGTTCCCCATCTCAGCCCAGAAAGCAGGTAGAACATCTTTTGTGGTGTCTTTTAGATGCCTACCGGAGCAATGTAAAAACTACCAGGAGAACTCCTGTCTGGCACCTTCCCCGGTATAGTTGTGCAGGGGGTGTCTTTGGAACATTTTGTCACCAGCCGACTCCAAAATTCAGCGGTTCCCCATCTCAGCCCAGAAAGCAGGTAGAACAACTTTTGTGGTGTCCTTTTGATGCCTACCAAGGTAGTGTAAAAACTATCAAGAGAACGCTTGTCTGGCACCTTCCCCGGTGGAGTTGTGCAGGGGGTGTCTTTGGAACATTTTGTCACCGGCCGAGTCCAAAATTCAGCGATTCCCCATCTCAGCCCAGAAAGCAGGTAGAACAACTTTTGTGGTGTCTTTCAGATGCCTACCGGAGCAATGTAAAAACTACCAGGAGAACTCCTGTCTGGCACCTTCCCCGGTGGAGTTGTGCAGGGGGTGTGTTTGGAACTATTTGTCACCGGCCGACTCCAAAATTCAGCGGTTCCCCATCTCAGCCCAGAAAGCAGGTAGAACAACTTTTGTGGTGTCTTTCAGATGCCTACCAGAGCAATGTAAAAACTACCAGGAGAACTCCTGTCTGGCACCTTCCCCGGTGGAGTTGTGCAGGGGGTGTGTTTGGAACATTTTGTCACCGGCCGACTCCAAAATTCAGCGGTTCCCCATCTCAGCCCAGAAAGCAGGTAGAACATCTTTTGTGGTGTCTTTTAGATGCCTACCGGAGCAATGTAAAAACTACCAGGAGAACTCCTGTCTGGCACCTTCCCCGGTATAGTTGTGCAGGGGGTGTCTTTGGAACATTTTGTCACCAGCCGAGTCCAAAATTCAGCTGTTCCCCATCTCAGCCCAGAAAGCAGGTAGAACAACTTTTGTGGTGTCCTTTTGATGCCTACCAAGGTAGTGTAAAAACTATCAAGAGAACGCTTGTCTGGCACCTTCCCCGGTGGAGTTGTGCAGGGGGTGTCTTTGGAACATTTTGTCACCGGCCGACTCCAAAATTCAGCGATTCCCCATCTCAGCCCAGAAAGCAGGTAGAACAACTTTTGTGGTGTCTTTCAGATGCCTACCGGAGCAATGTAAAAACTACCAGGAGAACTCCTGTCTGGCACCTTCCCCGGTGGAGTTGTGCAGGGGGTGTGTTTGGAACATTTTGTCACCGGCCGAGTCCAAAATTCAGCGTTTCCCCATCTCAGCCCAGAAAGCAGGTAGAACAACTTTTGTGGTGTCTTTCAGATGCCTACCAGAGCAATGTAAAAACTACCAGGAGAACTCCTGTCTGGCACCTTCCCCGGTGGAGTTGTGCAGGGGGTGTGTTTGGAACATTTTGTCACCAGCCGACTCCAAAATTCAGCGGTTCCCCTTCTCAGCCCAGAAAGCAGGTAGAACAACTTTTGTGGTGTCTTTCAGATGCCTACCAAGGTAGTGTAAAAACTACCAAGAGAACTCCTGCCTGGCACCTTCCCCGGTGGAGTTGTGCATGGGGTGTCTTTGGAACATTTTGTCACCGGCCGACTCCAAAATTCAGCCGTTCCCCATCTCAGCCCAGAAAGCAGGTAGAACAACTTTTGTGGTGTCTTTCAGCTGCCTACGAAGGTAGTGTAAAAACTACCAGGAGAACTCCTGTCTGGCACCTTCCCCGGTGGAGTTGTGCATGGGGTGTGTTTGGAACATTTTGTCACCAGCCGAGTCCAAAATTCAGCGGTTCCCCATCTCAGCCCAGAAAGCAGGTAGAACAACTTTTGTGGTGCCTTTCAAATGGCTACCAAGGTAGTGTAAAAACTACCAGGAGAACTCCTGTCTGGCACCTTCCCCGGTAGAGTTGTGCATGGGGTGTGTTTGGAACATTTTGTCACCGGCCGACTCCAAAATTCAGCGGTTCCCCATCTCAGCCCAGAAAGCAGGTAGAACAACTTTTGTGCTGCCTTTCAGCTCCCTACCAAGGTAGTGTAAAAACTACCAGGAGAACTCCTGTCTGGCACCTTCGCTAGTGGAGTTGTGCAGGGGGTGTGTTTGGAACATTTTGTCACCGGCCGACTCCAAAATTCAGCGGTTCCCCATCTCAGCCCAGAAAGCAGGTAGAACAACTTTTGTGGTGTCCTTTTGATGCCTACCGGAGCAATGTAAAAACTACCAGGAGAACTCCTGTCTGGCACCTTCCCCGGTATAGTTGTGCAGGGGGTGTCTTTGGAACATTTTGTCACCGGCCGAGTCCAAAATTCAGCGATTCCCCATCTCAGCCCAGAAAGCAGGTAGAACAACTTTTGTGGTGTCTTTTAGATGCCTACCAAGGTAGTGTAAAAACTATCAAGAGAACGCTTGTCTGGCACCTTCCCCGGTGGAGTTTTGCAGGGGGTGTGTTTGGAACATTTTGTCACCGGCCGAGTCCAAAATTCAGCGATTCCCCATCTCAGCCCAGAAAGCAGGTAGAACAACTTTTGTGGTGTCTTTCAGATGCCTACCAAGGTAGTGTAAAAACTCTCAAGAGAACTCTTGTCTGGCACCTTCCCCGGTGGAGTTGTGCATGGGGTGTGTTTGGAACATTTTGTCACCAGCCGACTCCAAAATTCAGCGTTTCCCCATCTCAGCCCAGAAAGCAGGTAGAACAACTTTTGTGGTGTCTTTCAGGTGCCTACCAAGGTAGTGTAAAAACTACCAAGAGAACTCCTGCCTGGCACCTTCCCCGGTGGAGTTGTGCATGGGGTGTGTTTGGAACATTTTGTCACCGGCCGACTCCAAAATTCAGCGGTTCCCCATCTCAGCCCAGAAAGCAGGTAGAACAACTTTTGTGGTGCCTTTCAGGTGCCTACCAAGGTAGTGTAAAAACTACCAGGAGAATTCGTCCCTGGCACCTTCGCTAGTGGAGTTGTGCATGGGGTGTCTTTGGAACATTTTGTCACCGGCCGACTCCAAAATTCAGCGGTTCCCCATCTCAGCCCAGAAAGCAGGTAGAACAACTTTTGTGGTGCCTTTCAGCTGCCTACCAAGGTAGTGTAAAAACTAATAAGAGAACTCCTGTCTGGCACCTTCCCCGGTGGAGTTGTGCAGGGGGTGTGTTTGGAACATTTTGTCACCGGCCGAGTCCAAAATTCAGCGGTTCCCCATCTCAGCCCACAAAGCAGGTAGAACAACTTTTGTGGTGTCTTTCAGATGCCTACCGGAGCAATGTAAAAACTACCAGGAGAACTCCTGTCTGGCACCTTCCCCGGTGGAGTTCTGCAGGGGGTGTGTTTGGAACATTTTGTCACCAGCCGACTCCAAAATTCAGCGGTTCCCCATCTCAGCCCAGAAAGCAGGTAGAACAACTTTTGTGGTGCCTTTCAAATGCCTACCAAGGTAGTGTAAAAACTACCAAGAGAACTCCTGCCTGGCACCTTCCCCGGTGGAGTTGTGCATGGGGTGTCTTTGGAACATTTTGTCACCGGCCGAGTCCAAAATTCAGCGATTCCCCATCTCAGCCCAGAAAGCAGGTAGAACAACTTTTGTGCTGCCTTTCAGGTGCCTACCAAGGTAGTGTAAAAACTACCAGGAGAACTCCTGTCTGGCACCTTCCCCGGTGGAGTTGTGCATGGGGTGTCTTTGGAACATTTTGTCACCGGCCGACTCCAAAATTCAGCGATTCCCCATCTCAGCCCAGAAAGCAGGTAGAACAACTTTTGTGCTGCCTTTCAGCTCCCTACCAAGGTAGTGTAAAATCTACCAAGAGAACTCCTGTCTGGCACCTTCCCCGGTGGAGTTGTGCAGGGGGTGTGTTTGGAACATTTTGTCACCGGCCGACTCCAAAATTCAGCGGTTCCCCATCTCAGCCCAGAAAGCAGGTAGAACATCTTTTGTGGTGTCTTTTAGATGCCTACCGGAGCAATGTAAAAACTACCAGGAGAACTCCTGTCTGGCACCTTCCCCGGTGGAGTTGTGCATGGGGTGTCTTTGGAACATTTTGTCACCGGCCGAGTTTAAAATTCAGCGGTTCCCCATCTCAGCCCAGAAAGCAGGTAGAACAACTTTTGTGGTGCCTTTCAGCTGCCTACCAAGGTAGTGTAAAAACTATCAAGAGAACTCCTGTCTGGCACCTTCCCCGGTGGAGTTGTGCAGGGGGTGTGTTTGGAACATTTTGTCACCGCCCAACTCCAAAATTCAGCGGTTCCCCATCTCAGCCCAGAAAGCAGATAGAACAACTTTTTTGGTGTCTTTCAGATGCCTACCGGAGCAATGTAAAAACTACCAGGAGAACTCCTGTCTGGCACCTTCCCCGGTGGAGTTGTGCATGGGGTGTGTTTGGAACATTTTGTCACCAGCCGACTCCAAAATTCAGCGTTTCCCCATCTCAGCCCAGAAAGCAGGTAGAACAACTTTTGTGGTGTCCTTTTGATGCCTACCGGAGCAATGTAAAAACTACCAACAGAACTCGTCCCTGGCACCTTCGCTAGTGGAGTTGTGCATGGGGTGTGTTTGGAACATTTTGTCACCGGCCGACTCCAAAATTCAGCTGTTCCCCATCTCAGCCCAGAAAGCAGGTAGAACAAGTTTTGTGGTGCCTTTCAGCTGCCTACCAAGGTAGTGTAAAAACTATTAAGAGAACTCCTGTCTGGCACCTTCCCCGGTGGAGTTGTGCATGGGGTGTGTTTGGAACATTTTGTCACCGGCCGAGTCCAAAATTCAGCGGTTCCCCATCTCAGCCCAGAAAGCAGGTAGAACAACTTTTGTGGTGTCTTTCAGCTGCCTACTGGAGCAATGTAAAAACTACCAGGAGAACTCCTGTCTGGCACCTTCCCCGGTGGAGTTGTGCATGGGGTGTGTTCGGAACATTTTGTCACCAGCCGAGTCCAAAAATTCAGCGGTTCCCCATCTCAGCCCAGAAAGCAGGTAGAACAACTTTTGTGGTGCCTTTCAAATGCCTACCAAGGTAGTGTAAAAACTACCAAGAGAACTCCTGCCTGGCACCTTCCCCGGTGGAGTTGTGCATGGGGTGTGTTTGGAACATTTCGTCACCGGCCGACTCCAAAATTCAGCGGTTCCCCATCTCAGCCCAGAAAGCAGGTAGAACAACTTTTGTGGTGCCTTTCAGCTGCCTACCAAGGTAGTGTAAAAACTACTAAGAGAACTCCTGTCTGGCACCTTCCCCGGTGGAGTTGTGCAGGGGGTGTGTTTGGAACATTTTGTCACCGGCCGAGTCCAAAATTCAGCGGTTCCCCATCTCAGCCCAGAAAGCAGGTAGAACAACTTTTGTGGTGTCTTTCAGATGCCTACCGGAGCAATGTAAAAACTACCAGGAGAACTCCTGTCTGGCACCTTCCCCGGTGGAGTTGTGCATGGGGTGTGTTTGGAACATTTTGTCACCAGCCGACTCCAAAATTCAGCGGTTCCCCATCTCAGCCCAGAAAGCAGGTAGAACAACTTTTGTGGTGCCTTTCAAATGCCTACCAAGGTAGTGTAAAAACTACAAAGAGAACTCCTGCCTGGCACCTTCCCCGGTGGAGTTGTGCATGGGGTGTCTTTGGAACATTTTGTCACCGGCCGAGTCCAAAATTCAGCGATTCCCCATCTCAGCCCAGAAAGCAGGTAGAACAACTTTTGTGGTGCCTTTCAGGTGCCTACCAAGGTAGTGTAAAAACTACCAGGAGAACTCCTGTCTGGCACCTTCCCCGGTGGAGTTGTGCATGGGGTGTGTTTGGAACATTTTGTCACCGGCCGAGTCCAAAATTCAGCGTTTCCCCATCTCAGCCCAGAAAGCAGGTAGAACAACTTTTGTGGTGTCTTTCAGATGCCTACCAAGGTAGTGTAAAAACTATCAAGAGAACTCCTGTCTGGCACCTTCCCCGGTGGAGTTGTGCATGGGGTGTCTTTGGAACATTTTGTCACCGGCCGACTCCAAAATTCAGCCGTTCCCCATCTCAGCCCAGAAAGCAGGAAGAACAACTTTTGTGGTGTCTTTCAGCTGCCTACGAAGGTAGTGTAAAAACTACCAGGAGAACTCCTGTCTGGCACCTTCCCCGGTGGAGTTGTGCAGGGGGTGTGTTTGGAACATTTTGTCACCGCCCAACTCCAAAATTCAGCGGTTCCCCATCTCAGCCCAGAAAGCAGATAGAACAACTTTTGTGGTGTCTTTCAGATGCCTACCGGAGCAATGTAAAAACTACCAGGAGAACTCCTGTCTGGCACCTTCCCCGGTGGAGTTGTGCATGGGGTGTGTTTGGAACATTTTGTCACCAGCCGACTCCAAAATTCAGCGGTTCCCCATCTCAGCCCAGAAAGCAGGTAGAACAACTTTTGTGGTGTCCTTTTGATGCCTACCGGAGCAATGTAAAAACTACCAACAGAACTCGTCCCTGGCACCTTCGCTAGTGGAGTTGTGCATGGGGTGTGTTTGGAACATTTTGTCACCGGCCGACTCCAAAATTCAGCTGTTCCCCATCTCAGCCCAGAAAGCAGGTAGAACAAGTTTTGTGGTGCCTTTCAGCTGCCTACCAAGGTAGTGTAAAAACTATTAAGAGAACTCCTGTCTGGCACCTTCCCCGGTGGAGTTGTGCATGGGGTGTGTTTGGAACATTTTGTCACCGGCCGAGTCCAAAATTCAGCGGTTCCCCATCTCAGCCCAGAAAGCAGGTAGAACAACTTTTGTGGTGTCTTTCAGCTGCCTACTGGAGCAATGTAAAAACTACCAGGAGAACTCCTGTCTGGCACCTTCCCCGGTGGAGTTGTGCATGGGGTGTGTTCGGAACATTTTGTCACCAGCCGAGTCCAAAAATTCAGCGGTTCCCCATCTCAGCCCAGAAAGCAGGTAGAACAACTTTTGTGGTGCCTTTCAAATGCCTACCAAGGTAGTGTAAAAACTACCAAGAGAACTCCTGCCTGGCACCTTCCCCGGTGGAGTTGTGCATGGGGTGTCTTTGGAACATTTTGTCACCGGCCGACTCCAAAATTCAGCGGTTCCCCATCTCAGCCCAGAAAGCAGGTAGAACAACTTTTGTGGTGCCTTTCAGCTGCCTACCAAGGTAGTGTAAAAACTACTAAGAGAACTCCTGTCTGGCACCTTCCCCGGTGGAGTTGTGCAGGGGGTGTGTTTGGAACATTTTGTCACCGGCCGAGTCCAAAATTCAGCGGTTCCCCATCTCAGCCCAGAAAGCAGGTAGAACAACTTTTGTGGTGTCTTTCAGATGCCTACTGGAGCAATGTAAAAACTACCAGGAGAACTCCTGTCTGGCACCTTCCCCGGTGGAGTTGTGCATGGGGTGTGTTTGGAACATTTTGTCACCAGCCGACTCCAAAATTCAGCTGTTCCCCATCTCAGCCCAGAAAGCAGGTAGAACAACTTTTGTGGTGCCTTTCAAATGCCTACCAAGGTAGTGTAAAAACTACCAAGAGAACTCCTGCCTGGCACCTTCCCCGGTGGAGTTGTGCATGGGGTGTCTTTGGAACATTTTGTCACTGCCCGACTCCAAAATTCAGCGATTCCCCATCTCAGCCCAGAAAGCAGGTAGAACAACTTTTGTGCTGCCTTTCAGCTCCCTACCAAGGTAGTGTAAAATCTACCAAGAGAACTCCTGTCTGGCACCTTCCCCGGTGGAGTTGTGCAGGGGGTGTGTTTGGAACATTTTGTCACCGGCCGACTCCAAAATTCAGCGGTTCCCCATCTCAGCCCAGAAAGCAGGTAGAACATCTTTTGTGGTGTCTTTTAGATGCCTACCGGAGCAATGTAAAAACTACCAGGAGAACTCCTGTCTGGCACCTTCCCCGGTATAGTTGTGCAGGGGGTGTGTTTGGAACATTTTGTCACCAGCCGAGTCCAAAATTCAGCTGTTCCCCATCTCAGCCCAGAAAGCAGGTAGAACAACTTTTGTGGTGTCTTTTAGATGCCTACCAAGGTAGTGTAAAAACTATCAAGAGAACGCTTGTCTGGCACCTTCCCCGGTGGAGTTGTGCATGGGGTGTCTTTGGAACATTTTGTCACTGGCCAAGTCCAAAATTCAGCGATTCCCCATCTCAGCCCAGAAAGCAGGTAGAACAACTTTTGTGGTGTCTTTCAGATGCCTACCGGAGCAATGTAAAAACTACCAGGAGAACTCCTGTCTGGCACCTTCCCCGGTAGAGTTGTGCATGGGGTGTGTTTGGAACATTTTGTCACCGGCCGACTCCAAAATTCAGCGGTTCCCCATCTCAGCCCAGAAAGCAGGTAGAACAACTTTTGTGCTGCCTTTCAGCTCCCTACCAAGGTAGTGTAAAAACTACCAGGAGAACTCCTGTCTGGCACCTTCGCTAGTGGAGTTGTGCAGGGGGTGTGTTTGGAACATTTTGTCACCGGCCGACTCCAAAATTCAGCGGTTCCCCATCTCAGCCCAGAAAGCAGGTAGAACAACTTTTGTGGTGTCCTTTTGATGCCTACCGGAGCAATGTAAAAACTACCAGGAGAACTCCTGTCTGGCACCTTCCCCGGTATAGTTGTGCAGGGGGTGTCTTTGGAACATTTTGTCACCGGCCGAGTCCAAAATTCAGCGATTCCCCATCTCAGCCCAGAAAGCAGGTAGAACAACTTTTGTGGTGTCTTTTAGATGCCTACCAAGGTAGTGTAAAAACTATCAAGAGAACGCTTGTCTGGCACCTTCCCCGGTGGAGTTGTGCATGGGGTGTGTTTGGAACATTTTGTCACCGGCCGACTCCAAAATTCAGCGGTTCCCCATCTCAGCCCAGAAAGCAGGTAGAACAACTTTTGTGGTGCCTTTCAGGTGCCTACCAAGGTAGTGTAAAAACTACCAGGAGAATTCGTCCCTGGCACCTTCGCTAGTGGAGTTGTGCATGGGGTGTGTTTGGAACATTTTGTCACCGGCCGACTCCAAAATTCAGCGGTTCCCCATCTCAGCCCAGAAAGCAGGTAGAACAACTTTTGTGGTGCCTTTCAGCTGCCTACCAAGGTAGTGTAAAAACTACTAAGAGAACTCCTGTCTGGCACCTTCCCCGGTGGAGTTGTGCATGGGGTGTGTTTGGAACATTTTGTCACCAGCCGACTCCAAAATTCAGCGGTTCCCCATCTCAGCCCAGAAAGCAGGTAGAACAACTTTTGTGGTGTCCTTTTGATGCCTACCGGAGCAATGTAAAAACTACCAACAGAACTCGTCCCTGGCACCTTCGCTAGTGGAGTTGTGCATGGGGTGTGTTTGGAACATTTTGTCACCAGCCGACTCCAAAATTCAGCTGTTCCCCATCTCAGCCCAGAAAGCAGGTAGAACAAGTTTTGTGGTGCCTTTCAGCTGCCTACCAAGGTAGTGTAAAAACTATTAAGAGAACTCCTGTCTGGCACCTTCCCCGGTGGAGTTGTGCATGGGGTGTGTTTGGAACATTTTGTCACCGGCCGAGTCCAAAATTCAGCGGTTCCCCATCTCAGCCCAGAAAGCAGGTAGAACAACTTTTGTGGTGTCTTTCAGATGCCTACTGGAGCAATATAAAAACTACCAGGAGAACTCCTGTCTGGCACCTTCCCCGGTGGAGTTGTGCATGGGGTGTGTTCGGAACATTTTGTCACCAGCCGAGTCCAAAAATTCAGCGGTTCCCCATCTCAGCCCAGAAAGCAGGTAGAACAACTTTTGTGGTGCCTTTCAAATGCCTACCAAGGTAGTGTAAAAACTACTAAGAGAACTCCTGTCTGGCACCTTCCCCGGTGGAGTTGTGCAGGGGGTGTGTTTGGAACATTTTGTCACCGGCCGAGTCCAAAATTCAGCGGTTCCCCATCTCAGCCCAGAAAGCAGGTAGAACAACTTTTGTGGTGTCTTTCAGATGCCTACCGGAGCAATGTAAAAACTACCAGGAGAACTCCTGTCTGGCACCTTCCCCGGTGGAGTTGTGCATGGGGTGTGTTTGGAACATTTTGTCACCAGCCGACTCCAAAATTCAGCGGTTCCCCATCTCAGCCCAGAAAGCAGGTAGAACAACTTTTGTGGTGCCTTTCAAATGCCTACCAAGGTAGTGTAAAAACTACCAAGAGAACTCCTGCCTGGCACCTTCCCCGGTGGAGTTGTGCATGGGGTGTCTTTGGAACATTTTGTCACCGGCCGAGTCCAAAATTCAGCGATTCCCCATCTCAGCCCAGAAAGCAGGTAGAACAACTTTTGTGGTGCCTTTCAGGTGCCTACCAAGGTAGTGTAAAAACTACCAGGAGAACTCCTGTCTGGCACCTTCCCCGGTGGAGTTGTGCATGGGGTGTGTTTGGAACATTTTGTCACCGGCCGACTCCAAAATTCAGCGGTTCCCCATCTCAGCCCAGAAAGCAGGTAGAACAACTTTTGTGCTGCCTTTCAGCTCCCTACCAAGGTAGTGTAAAATCTACCAAGAGAACTCCTGTCTGGCACCTTCCCCGGTGGAGTTGTGCAGGGGGTGTGTTTGGAACATTTTGTCACCGGCCGACTCCAAAATTCAGCGGTTCCCCATCTCAGCCCAGAAAGCAGGTAGAACATCTTTTGTGGTGTCTTTTAGATGCCTACCGGAGCAATGTAAAAACTACCAGGAGAACTCCTGTCTGGCACCTTCCCCGGTATAGTTGTGCAGGGGGTGTCTTTGGAACATTTTGTCACCAGCCGACTCCAAAATTCAGCTGTTCCCCATCTCAGCCCAGAAAGCAGGTAGAACAACTTTTGTGGTGTCTTTTAGATGCCTACCAAGGTAGTGTAAAAACTATCAAGAGAACGCTTGTCTGGCACCTTCCCCGGTGGAGTTGTGCAGGGGGTGTCTTTGGAACATTTTGTCACCGGCCGACTCCAAAATTCAGCGGTTTCCCATCTCAGCCCAGAAAGCAGGTAGAACAACTTTTGTGGTGCCTTTCAGGTGCCTACCAAGGTAGTGTAAAAACTACCAGGAGAACTCCTGTCTGGCACCTTCCCCGGTGGAGTTGTGCAGGGGGTGTGTTTGGAACATTTTGTCACCGGCCGACTCCAAAATTCAGCGGTTCCCCATCTCAGCCCAGAAAGCAGGTAGAACAACTTTTGTGGTGTCTTTCAGATGCCTACCAGAGCAATGTAAAAACTACCAGGAGAACTCCTGTCTGGCACCTTCCCCGGTGGAGTTGTGCAGGGGGTGTGTTTGGAACATTTTGTCACCAGCCGAGTCCAAAATTCAGCGTTTCCCCTTCTCAGCCCAGAAAGCAGGTAGAACAACTTTTGTGGTGTCTTTCAGATGCCTACCAAGGTAGTGTAAAAACTATCAAGAGAACTCCTGTCTGGCACCTTCCCCGGTGGAGTTGTGCATGGGGTGTTTTTGGAACATTTTGTCACCGGCCGACTCCAAAATTCAGCGGTTCCCCATCTCAGCCCAGAAAGCAGGAAGAACAACTTTTGTGGTGTCTTTCAGCTGCCTACGAAGGTAGTGTAAAAACTACCAGGAGAACTCCTGTCTGGCACCTTCCCCGGTGGAGTTGTGCATGGGGTGTCTTTGGAACATTTTGTCACCAGCCGAGTCCAAAATTCAGCGATTCCCCATCTCAGCCCAGAAAGCAGGTAGAACAACTTTTGTGGTGCCTTTCAAATGCCTACCAAGGTAGTGTAAAAACTACAAAGAGAACTCCTGCCTGGCACCTTCCCCGGTGGAGTTGTGCATGGGGTGTCTTTGGAACATTTTGTCACCGGCCGAGTCCAAAATTCAGCGATTCCCCATCTCAGCCCAGAAAGCAGGTAGAACAACTTTTGTGGTGCCTTTCAGGTGCCTACCAAGGTAGTGTAAAAACTACCAGGAGAACTCCTGTCTGGCACCTTCCCCGGTAGAGTTGTGCATGGGGTGTGTTTGGAACATTTTGTCACCGGCCGACTCCAAAATTCAGCGGTTCCCCATCTCAGCCCAGAAAGCAGGTAGAACAACTTTTGTGCTGCCTTTCAGCTCCCTACCAAGGTAGTGTAAAAACTACCAGGAGAACTCCTGTCTGGCACCTTCGCTAGTGGAGTTGTGCAGGGGGTGTGTTTGGAACATTTTGTCACCGGCCGACTCCAAAATTCAGCGGTTCCCCATCTCAGCCCAGAAAGCAGATAGAACAACTTTTGTGGTGTCCTTTTGATGCCTACCGGAGCAATGTAAAAACTACCAGGAGAACTCCTGTCTGGCACCTTCCCCGGTATAGTTGTGCAGGGGGTGTCTTTGGAACATTTTGTCACCGGCCGAGTCCAAAATTCAGCTGTTCCCCATCTCAGCCCAGAAAGCAGGTAGAACAACTTTTGTGGTGTCTTTTAGATGCCTTCCAAGGTAGTGTAAAAACTATCAAGAGAACGCTTGTCTGGCACCTTCCCCGGTGGAGTTTTGCAGGGGGTGTGTTTGGAACATTTTGTCACCGGCCGAGTCCAAAATTCAGCGATTCCCCATCTCAGCCCAGAAAGCAGGTAGAACAACTTTTGTGGTGTCTTTCAGATGCCTACCAAGGTAGTGTAAAAACTCTCAAGAGAACTCTTGTCTGGCACCTTCCCCGGTGGAGTTGTGCATGGGGTGTGTTTGGAACATTTTGTCACCGGCCGAGTCCAAAATTCAGCGATTCCCCATCTCAGCCCAGAAAGCAGGTAGAACAACTTTTGTGGTGCCTTTCAAATGCCTACCAAGGTAGTGTAAAAACTACCAACAGAACTCCTGTCTGGCACCTTCCCCGGTGGAGTTGTGCATGGGGTGTGTTTGGAACATTTTGTCACCGGCCGAGTCCAAAATTCAGCGGTTCCCCATCTCAGCCCAGAAAGCAGGTAGAACAACTTTTGTGGTGCCTTTCAGGTGCCTACCAAGGTAGTGTAAAAACTACCAGGAGAACTCCTGTCTGGCACCTTCGCTAGTGGAGTTGTGCATGGGGTGTGTTTGGAACATTTTGTCACCGGCCGACTCCAAAATTCAGCGGTTCCCCATCTCAGCCCAGAAAGCAGGTAGAACAACTTTTGTGGTGCCTTTCAGGTGCCTACCAAGGTAGTGTAAAAACTACTAAGAGAACTCCTGTCTGGCACCTTCCCCGGTGGAGTTGTGCAGGGGGTGTGTTTGGAACATTTTGTCACCGGCCGAGTCCAAAATTCAGCGGTTCCCCATCTCAGCCCAGAAAGCAGGTAGAACAACTTTTGTGGTGTCTTTCAGATGCCTACCGGAGCAATGTAAAAACTACCAGGAGAACTCCTGTCTGGCACCTTCCCCGGTGGAGTTGTGCATGGGGTGTCTTTGGAACATTTTGTCACCAGCCGACTCCAAAATTCAGCGGTTCCCCATCTCAGCCCAGAAAGCAGGTAGAACAACTTTTGTGGTGCCTTTCAAATGCCTACCAAGGTAGTGTAAAAACTACCAAGAGAACTCCTGCCTGGCACCTTCCCCGGTGGAGTTGTGCATGGGGTGTCTTTGGAACATTTTGTCACCGCCCGACTCCAAAATTCAGCGATTCCCCATCTCAGCCCAGAAAGCAGGTAGAACAACTTTTGTGCTGCCTTTCAGCTCCCTACCAAGGTAGTGTAAAATCTACCAAGAGAACTCCTGTCTGGCACCTTCCCCGGTGGAGTTGTGCAGGGGGTGTGTTTGGAACATTTTGTCACCGGCCGACTCCAAAATTCAGCGGTTCCCCATCTCAGCCCAGAAAGCAGGTAGAACATCTTTTGTGGTGTCTTTTAGATGCCTACCGGAGCAATGTAAAAACTACCAGGAGAACTCCTGTCTGGCACCTTCCCCGGTATAGTTGTGCAGGGGGTGTGTTTGGAACATTTTGTCACCAGCCGAGTCCAAAATTCAGCTGTTCCCCATCTCAGCCCAGAAAGCAGGTAGAACAACTTTTGTGGTGTCTTTTAGATGCCTACCAAGGTAGTGTAAAAACTATCAAGAGAACGCTTGTCTGGCACCTTCCCCGGTGGAGTTGTGCATGGGGTGTCTTTGGAACATTTTGTCACTGGCCAAGTCCAAAATTCAGCGATTCCCCATCTCAGCCCAGAAAGCAGGTAGAACAACTTTTGTGGTGTCTTTCAGATGCCTACCGGAGCAATGTAAAAACTACCAGGAGAACTCCTGTCTGGCACCTTCCCCGGTGGAGTTGTGCAGGGGGTGTGTTTGGAACATTTTGTCACCAGCCGAGTCCAAAATTCAGCGGTTCCCCATCTCAGCCCAGAAAGCAGGTAGAACAACTTTTGTGGTGTCTTTCAGATGCCTACCAGAGCAATGTAAAAACTACCAGGAGAACTCCTGTCTGGCACCTTCCCCGGTGGAGTTGTGCAGGGGGTGTGTTTGGAACATTTTGTCACCAGCCGAGTCCAAAATTCAGCGTTTCCCCATCTCAGCCCAGAAAGCAGGTAGAACAACTTTTGTGCTGCCTTTCAGCTCCCTACCAAGGTAGTGTAAAAACTACTAAGAGAACTCCTGTCTGGCACCTTCCCCGGTGGAGTTGTGCATGGGGTCTGTTTGGAACATTTTGTCACCGGCCGAGTCCAAAATTCAGCGGTTCCCCATCTCAGCCCAGAAAGCAGGTAGAACAACTTTTGTGGTGTCTTTCAGATGCCTACCGGAGCAATGTAAAAACTACCAGGAGAACTCCCGTCTGGCACCTTCCCCGGTGGAGTTGTGCAGGGGGTGTGTTTGGAACATTTTGTCACCAGCCGACTCCAAAATTCAGCGTTTCCCCATCTCAGCCCAGAAAGCAGGTAGAACAACTTTTGTGGTGTCTTTTAGATGCCTACCAAGGTAGTGTAAAAACTATCAAGAGAACTCCTGTCTGGCACCTTCCCCGGTGGAGTTGTGCATGGGGTGTGTTTGGAACATTTTGTCACCGGCCGAGTTTAAAATTCAGCGATTCCCCATCTCAGCCCAGAAAGCAGGTAGAACAACTTTTGTGGTGCCTTTCAAATGCCTACCAAGGTAGTGTAAAAACTACCAAGAGAACTCCTGCCTGGCACCTTCCCCGGTGGAGTTGTGCATGGGGTGTGTTTGGAACATTTTGTCACCGGCCGAGTCCAAAATTCAGCGGTTCCCCATCTCAGCCCAGAAAGCAGGTAGAACAACTTTTGTGGTGCCTTTCAGGTGCCTACAGAGGTAGTGTAAAAACTACCAGGAGAACTCCTGTCTGGCACCTTCGCTAGTGGAGTTGTGCATGGGGTGTCTTTGGAACATTTTGTCACCGGCCGACTCCAAAATTCAGCGGTTCCCCATCTCAGCCCAGAAAGCAGGTAGAACAACTTTTGTGGTGCCTTTCAGCTGCCTACCAAGGTAGTGTAAAAACTACTAAGAGAACTCCTGTCTGGCACCTTCCCCGGTGGAGTTGTGCAGGGGGTGTGTTTGGAACATTTTGTCACCGGCCGAGTCCAAAATTCAGCGGTTCCCCATCTCAGCCCAGAAAGCAGGTAGAACAACTTTTGTGGTGTCTTTCAGATGCCTACCGGAGCAATGTAAAAACTACCAGGAGAACTCCTGTCTGGCACCTTCCCCGGTGGAGTTGTGCAGGGGGTGTGTTTGGAACATTTTGTCACCAGCCGAGTCCAAAATTCAGCGGTTCCCCATCTCAGCCCAGAAAGCAGGTAGAACAACTTTTGTGGTGTCTTTCAGATGCCTACCAGAGCAATGTAAAAACTACCAGGAGAACTCCTGTCTGGCACCTTCCCCGGTGGAGTTGTGCAGGGGGTGTGTTTGGAACATTTTGTCACCAGCCGAGTCCAAAATTCAGCGTTTCCCCATCTCAGCCCAGAAAGCAGGTAGAACAACTTTTGTGCTGCCTTTCAGCTCCCTACCAAGGTAGTGTAAAAACTACTAAGAGAACTCCTGTCTGGCACCTTCCCCGGTGGAGTTGTGCATGGGGTCTGTTTGGAACATTTTGTCACCGGCCGAGTCCAAAATTCAGCGGTTCCCCATCTCAGCCCAGAAAGCAGGTAGAACAACTTTTGTGGTGTCTTTCAGATGCCTACCGGAGCAATGTAAAAACTACCAGGAGAACTCCCGTCTGGCACCTTCCCCGGTGGAGTTGTGCAGGGG
Source organism: Falco biarmicus (assembly GCF_023638135.1). Lineage (NCBI taxonomy): Eukaryota > Metazoa > Chordata > Aves > Falconiformes > Falconidae > Falco > Falco biarmicus. The sequence goes on along the minus strand of NW_026612007.1, from coordinate 375,286 downwards.
GTGTGTTTGGAACATTTTGTCACCAGCCGACTCCAAAATTCAGCGTTTCCCCATCTCAGCCCAGAAAGCAGGTAGAACAACTTTTGTGGTGTCTTTTAGATGCCTACCAAGGTAGTGTAAAAACTATCAAGAGAACTCCTGTCTGGCACCTTCCCCGGTGGAGTTGTGCAGGGGGTGTGTTTGGAACATTTTGTCACCAGCCGAGTCCAAAATTCAGCGGTTCCCCATCTCAGCCCAGAAAGCAGGTAGAACAACTTTTGTGGTTTCTTTCAGATGCCTACCGGAGCAATGTAAAAACTACCAGGAGAACTCCCGTCTGGCACCTTCCCCGGTGGAGTTGTGCAGGGGGTGTGTTTGGAACATTTTGTCACCAGCCGAGTCCAAAATTCAGCGTTTCCCCATCTCAGCCCAGAAAGCAGGTAGAACAACTTTTGTGGTGTCTTTTAGATGCCTACCAAGGTAGTGTAAAAACTACTAAGAGAACTCCTGTCTGGCACCTTCCCCGGTGGAGTTGTGCATGGGGTGTCTTTGGAACATTTTGTCACCGGCCGACTCCAAAATTCAGCGTTTCCCCATCTCAGCCCAGAAAGCAGGTAGAACAACTTTTGTGGTGTCTTTTAGATGCCTACCAAGGTAGTGTAAAAACTATCAAGAGAACTCCTGTCTGGCACCTTCCCCGGTGGAGTTGTGCAGGGGGTGTGTTTGGAACATTTTTTCACCAGCCGAGTCCAAAATTCAGCGGTTCCCCATCTCAGCCCAGAAAGCAGGTAGAACAACTTTTGTGGTTTCTTTCAGATGCCTACCGGAGCAATGTAAAAACTACCAGGAGAACTCCTGTCTGGCACCTTCCCCGGTGGAGTTGTGCAGGGGGTGTGTTTGGAACATTTTGTCACCAGCCGAGTCCAAAATTCAGCGGTTCCCCATCTCAGCCCAGAAAGCAGGTAGAACAACTTTTGTGGTGTCTTTTAGATGCCTACCAAGGTAGTGTAAAAACTACTAAGAGAACTCCTGTCTGGCACCTTCCCCGGTGGAGTTGTGCAGGGGGTGTGTTTGGAACATTTTGTCACCGGCCGACTCCAAAATTCAGCGGTTCCCCATCTCAGCCCAGAAAGCAGGTAGAACAACTTTTGTGGTGCCTTTCAGCTGCCTACCAAGGTAGTGTAAAAACTACTAAGAGAACTCCTGTCTGGCACCTTCCCCGGTGGAGTTGTGCAGGGGGTGTGTTTGGAACATTTTGTCACCGGCCGAGTCCAAAATTCAGCGGTTCCCCATCTCAGCCCAGAAAGCAGGTAGAACAACTTTTGTGGTGTCTTTCAGATGCCTACCGGAGCAATGTAAAAACTACCAGGAGAACTCCTGTCTGGCACCTTCCCCGGTGGAGTTGTGCATGGGGTGTGTTTGGAACATTTTGTCACCAGCTGACTCCAAAATTCAGCGGTTCCCCATCTCAGCCCAGAAAGCAGGTAGAACAACTTTTGTGGTGCCTTTCAAATGCCTACCAAGGTAGTGTAAAAACTACAAAGAGAACTCCTGCCTGGCACCTTCCCCGGTGGAGTTGTGCATGGGGTGTCTTTGGAACATTTTGTCACCGGCCGAGTCCAAAATTCAGCGGTTCCCCATCTCAGCCCAGAAAGCAGGTAGAACAACTTTTGTGGTGTCTTTTAGATGCCTACCAAGGTAGTGTAAAAACTACTAAGAGAACTCCTGTCTGGCACCTTCCCCGGTGGAGTTGTGCAGGGGGTGTGTTTGGAACATTTTGTCACCGGCCGACTCCAAAATTCAGCGGTTCCCCATCTCAGCCCAGAAAGCAGGTAGAACAACTTTTGTGGTGCCTTTCAGCTGCCTACCAAGGTAGTGTAAAAACTACTAAGAGAACTCCTGTCTGGCACCTTCCCCGGTGGAGTTGTGCATGGGGTGTGTTTGGAACATTTTGTCACCGGCTGAGTCCAAAATTCAGCGGTTCCCCATCTCAGCCCAGAAAGCAGGTAGAACAACTTTTGTGGTGTCTTTCAGATGCCTACCGGAGCAATGTAAAAACTACCAACAGAACTCCTGTCTGGCACCTTCCCCGGTGGAGTTGTGCATGGGGTGTGTTTGGAACATTTTTTCACCGGCCGACTCCAAAATTCAGCGGTTCCCCATCTCAGCCCAGAAAGCAGGTAGAACAACTTTTGTGGTGCCTTTCAAATGCCTACCAAGGTAGTGTAAAAACTACAAAGAGAACTCCTGGCTGGCACCTTCCCCGGTGGAGTTGTGCAGGGGGTGTGTTTGGAACATTTTGTCACCGGCCGACTCCAAAATTCAGCGGTTCCCCATCTCAGCCCAGAAAGCAGGTAGAACATCTTTTGTGGTGTCTTTTAGATGCCTACCGGAGCAATGTAAAAACTACCAGGAGAACTCCTGTCTGGCACCTTCCCCGGTATAGTTGTGCAGGGGGTGTCTTTGGAACATTTTGTCACCAGCCGAGTCCAAAATTCAGCGTTTCCCCATCTCAGCCCAGAAAGCAGGTAGAACAACTTTTGTGGTGTCTTTTAGATGCCTACCAAGGTAGTGTAAAAACTACTAAGAGAACTCCTGTCTGGCACCTTCCCCGGTGGAGTTGTGCATGGGGTCTGTTTGGAACATTTTGTCACCGGCCGAGTCCAAAATTCAGCTGTTCCCCATCTCAGCCCAGAAAGCAGATAGAACAACTTTTGTGGTGTCTTTCAGATGCCTACCGGAGCAATGTAAAAACTACCAGGAGAACTCCCGTCTGGCACCTTCCCCGGTGGAGTTGTGCAGGGGGTGTGTTTGGAACATTTTGTCACCAGCCGACTCCAAAATTCAGCGTTTCCCCATCTCAGCCCAGAAAGCAGGTAGAACAACTTTTGTGGTGTCTTTTAGATGCCTACCAAGGTAGTGTAAAAACTATCAAGAGAACTCCTGTCTGGCACCTTCCCCGGTGGAGTTGTGCAGGGGGTGTGTTTGGAACATTTTTTCACCAGCCGAGTCCAAAATTCAGCGGTTCCCCATCTCAGCCCAGAAAGCAGGTAGAACAACTTTTGTGGTTTCTTTCAGATGCCTACCGGAGCAATGTAAAAACTACCAGGAGAACTCCTGTCTGGCACCTTCCCCGGTGGAGTTGTGCAGGGGGTGTGTTTGGAACATTTTGTCACCAGCCGAGTCCAAAATTCAGCGTTTCCCCATCTCAGCCCAGAAAGCAGGTAGAACAACTTTTGTGGTGTCTTTTAGATGCCTACCAAGGTAGTGTAAAAACTACTAAGAGAACTCCTGTCTGGCACCTTCCCCGGTGGAGTTGTGCAGGGGGTGTGTTTGGAACATTTTGTCACCGGCCGACTCCAAAATTCAGCGGTTCCCCATCTCAGCCCAGAAAGCAGGTAGAACAACTTTTGTGGTGCCTTTCAGCTGCCTACCAAGGTAGTGTAAAAACTACTAAGAGAACTCCTGTCTGGCACCTTCCCCGGTGGAGTTGTGCAGGGGGTGTGTTTGGAACATTTTGTCACCGGCCGAGTCCAAAATTCAGCGGTTCCCCATCTCAGCCCAGAAAGCAGGTAGAACAACTTTTGTGGTGCCTTTCAAATGCCTACCAAGGTAGTGTAAAAACTACCAGGAGAACTCCTGTCTGGCACCTTCCCCGGTGGAGTTGTGCAGGGGGTGTGTTTGGAACATTTTGTCACCGGCCGACTCCAAAATTCAGCGGTTCCCCATCTCAGCCCAGAAAGCAGGTAGAACATCTTTTGTGGTGTCTTTTAGATGCCTACCGGAGCAATGTAAAAACTACCAGGAGAACTCCTGTCTGGCACCTTCCCCGGTGGAGTTGTGCATGGGGTGTCTTTGGAACATTTTGTTACCAGCCGAGTCCAAAATTCAGCTGTTCCTCATCTCAGCCCAGAAAGCAGGTAGAAACACTTTTGTGGTGTCTTTTAGATGCCTACCATGGTAGTGTAAAAACTATCAAGATAACGCTTGTCTGGCACCTTCCCCGGTGGAGTTGTGCAGGGGGTGTCTTTGGAACATTTTGTCACCAGCCGAGTCCAAAATTCAGCGATTCCCCATCTCAGCCCAGAAAGCAGGTAGAACAACTTTTGTGGTGTCTTTCAGATGCCTACCGGAGCAATGTAAAAACTACCAGGAGAACTCCTGTCTGGCACCTTCCCCGGTGGAGTTGTGCAGGGGGTGTGTTTGGAACATTTTGTCACCGGCCGAGTCCAAAATTCAGCGGTTCCCCATCTCAGCCCAGAAAGCAGGTAGAACAACTTTTGTGGTGTCTTTCAGATGCCTACCAGAGCAATGTAAAAACTACCAGGAGAACTCCTGCCTGGCACCTTCCCCGGTGGAGTTGTGCAGGGGGTGTGTTTGGAACATTTTGTCACCAGCCGAGTCCAAAATTCAGCGGTTCCCCATCTCAGCCCAGAAAGCAGGTAGAACAACTTTTGTGGTGTCTTTCAGATGCCTACCAAGGTAGTGTAAAAACTATCAAGAGAACTCCTGTCTGGCACCTTCCCCGGTGGAGTTGTGCATGGGGTGTCTTTGGAACATTTTGTCACCGGCCGACTCCAAAATTCAGCGGTTCCCCATCTCAGCCCAGAAAGCAGGAAGAACAACTTTTGTGGTGTCTTTCAGGTGCCTACGAAGGTAGTGTAAAAACTACCAACAGAATTCGTTCCTGGCACCTTCCCCGGTGGAGTTGTGCATGGGGTGTCTTTGGAACATTTTGTCACCGGCCGAGTCCAAAATTCAGCGATTCCCCATCTCAGCCCAGAAAGCAGGTAGAACAACTTTTGTGGTGCCTTTCAAATGCCTACCAAGGTAGTGTAAAAACTACAAAGAGAACTCCTGCCTGGCACCTTCCCCGGTGGAGTTGTGCATGGGGTGTCTTTGGAACATTTTGTCACCGGCCGAGTCCAAAATTCAGCGATTCCCCATCTCAGCCCAGAAAGCAGGTAGAACAACTTTTGTGGTGCCTTTCAAATGCCTACCAAGGTAGTGTAAAAACTACCAGGAGAACTCCTGTCTGGCACCTTCCCCGGTAGAGTTGTGCATGGGGTGTGTTTGGAACATTTTGTCACCGGCCGAGTCCAAAATTCAGCGGTTCCCCATCTCAGCCCAGAAAGCAGGTAGAACAACTTTTGTGCTGCCTTTCAGCTCCCTACCAAGGTAGTGTAAAAACTACCAGGAGAACTCCTGTCTGGCACCTTCGCTAGTGGGGTTGTGCAGGGGGTGTGTTTGGAACATTTTGTCACCGGCCGACTCCAAAATTCAGCGGTTCCCCATCTCAGCCCAGAAAGCAGGTAGAACATCTTTTGTGGTGTCTTTTAGATGCCTACCGGAGCAATGTAAAAACTACCAGGAGAACTCCTGTCTGGCACCTTCCCCGGTATAGTTGTTCAGGGGGTGTCTTTGGAACATTTTGTCACCGGCCGAGTCCAAAGTTCAGCTGTTCCCCATCTCAGCCCAGAAAGCAGGTAGAACAACTTTTGTGGTGTCTTTTAGATGCCTACCAAGGTAGTGTAAAAACTATCAAGAGAACGCTTGTCTGGCACCTTCCCCGGTGGAGTTTTGCAGGGGGTGTGTTTGGAACATTTTGTCACCGCCCGACTCCAAAATTCAGCGATTCCCCATCTCAGCCCAGAAAGCAGGTAGAACAACTTTTGTGGTGTCTTTCAGATGCCTACCAAGGTAGTGTAAAAACTCTCAAGAGAACTCTTGTCTGGCACCTTCCCCGGTGGAGTTGTGCATGGGGTGTGTTTGGAACATTTTGTCACCGGCCGAGTTTAAAATTCAGCGATTCCCCATCTCAGCCCAGAAAGCAGGTAGAACAACTTTTGTGGTGCGTTTCAAATGCCTACCAAGGTAGTGTAAAAACTACCAAGAGAACTCCTGCCTGGCACCTTCCCCGGTGGAGTTGTGCATGGGGTGTGTTTGGAACATTTTGTCACCGGCCGAGTCCAAAATTCAGCGGTTCCCCATCTCAGCCCAGAAAGCAGGTAGAACAACTTTTGTGGTGCCTTTCAGGTGCCTACCAAGGTAGTGTAAAAACTACCAGGAGAATTCGTCCCTGGCACCTTCGCTAGTGGAGTTGTGCATGGGGTGTCTTTGGAACATTTTGTCACCGGCCGACTCCAAAATTCAGCGGTTCCCCATCTCAGCCCAGAAAGCAGGTAGAACAACTTTTGTGGTGCCTTTCAGCTGCCTACCAAGGTAGTGTAAAAACTACTAAGAGAACTCCTGTCTGGCACCTTCCCCGGTGGAGTTGTGCAGGGGGTGTGTTTGGAACATTTTGTCACCGGCCGAGTCCAAAATTCAGCGGTTCCCCATCTCAGCCCAGAAAGCAGGTAGAACAACTTTTGTGGTGTCTTTCAGATGCCTACCGGAGCAATGTAAAAACTACCAGGAGAACTCCTGCCTGGCACCTTCCCCGGTGGAGTTGTGCATGGGGTGTGTTTGGAACATTTTGTCACCAGCTGACTCCAAAATTCAGCGGTTCCCCATCTCAGCCCAGAAAGCAGGTAGAACAACTTTTGTGGTGCCTTTCAAATGCCTACCAAGGTAGTGTAAAAACTACCAAGAGAACTCCTGCCTGGCACCTTCCCCGGTGGAGTTGTGCATGGGGTGTCTTTGGAACATTTTGTCACCGGCCGAGTCCAAAATTCAGCGATTCCCCATCTCAGCCCAGAAAGCAGGTAGAACAACTTTTGTGCTGCCTTTCAGGTGCCTACCAAGGTAGTGTAAAAACTACCAGGAGAACTCCTGTCTGGCACCTTCCCCGGTGGAGTTGTGCATGGGGTGTCTTTGGAACATTTTGTCACCGGCCGACTCCAAAATTCAGCGGTTCCCCATCTCAGCCCAGAAAGCAGGTAGAACAACTTTTGTGGTGCCTTTCAGCTGCCTACCAAGGTAGTGTAAAATCTACCAAGAGAACTCCTGTCTGGCACCTTCCCCGGTGGAGTTGTGCAGGGGGTGTGTTTGGAACATTTTGTCACCGGCCGAGTCCAAAATTCAGCGGTTCCCCATCTCAGCCCAGAAAGCAGGTAGAACATCTTTTGTGGTGTCTTTTAGATGCCTACCGGAGCAATGTAAAAACTACCAGGAGAACTCCTGTCTGGCACCTTCCCCGGTATAGTTGTGCAGGGGGTGTGTTTGGAACATTTTGTCACCAGCCGAGTCCAAAATTCAGCGGTTCCCCATCTCAGCTCAGAAAGCAGGTAGAACAACTTTTGTGGTATCTTTTAGATGCCTACCAAGGTAGTGTAAAAACTATCAAGAGAACGCTTGTCTGGCACCTTCCCCGGTGGAGTTGTGCATGGGGTGTGTTTGGAACATTTTGTCACTGGCCGAGTCCAAAATTCAGCGATTCCCCATCTCAGCCCAGAAAGCAGGTAGAACAACTTTTGTGGTGTCTTTCAGATGCCTACCGGAGCAATGCAAAAACTACCAGGAGAACTCCTGTCTGGCACCTTCCCCGGTGGAGTTGTGCAGGGGGTGTGTTTGGAACATTTTGTCACCAGCCGACTCCAAAATTCAGCGGTTCCCCATCTCAGCCCAGAAAGCAGGTAGAACAACTTTTGTGGTGCCTTTCAAATGCCTACCGGAGCAATGTAAAAACTACCAGGAGAACTCCTGTCTGGCACCTTCCCCGGTGGAGTTGTGCAGGGGGTGTGTTTGGAACATTTTGTCACCAGCCGAGTCCAAAATTCAGCGTTTCCCCATCTCAGCCCAGAAAGCAGGTAGAACAACTTTTGTGGTGTCTTTTAGATGCCTACCAAGGTAGTGTAAAAACTACTAAGAGAACTCCTGTCTGGCACCTTCCCCGGTGGAGTTGTGCATGGGGTCTGTTTGGAACATTTTGTCACCGGCCGAGTCCAAAATTCAGCTGTTCCCCATCTCAGCCCAGAAAGCAGATAGAACAACTTTTGTGGTGTCTTTCAGATGCCTACCGGAGCAATGTAAAAACTACCAGGAGAACTCCTGCCTGGCACCTTCCCCGGTGGAGTTGTGCATGGGGTGTCTTTGGAACATTTTGTCACCGGCCGAGTCCAAAATTCAGCGATTCCCCATCTCAGCCCAGAAAGCAGGTAGAACAACTTTTGTGGTGTCTTTTAGATGCCTACCAAGGTAGTGTAAAAACTAAGAGAACTCCTGCCTGGCACCTTCCCCGGTGGAGTTGTGCAGGGGGTGTGTTTGGAACATTTTGTCACCGGCCGACTCCAAAATTCAGCGGTTCCCCATCTCAGCCCAGAAAGCAGGTAGAACAACTTTTGTGGTGTCTTTCAGATGCCTACCGGAGCAATGTAAAAACTACCAGGAGAACTCCTGTCTGGCACCTTCCCCGGTGGAGTTGTGCAGGGGGTGTGTTTGGAACATTTTGTCACCAGCCGAGTCCAAAATTCAGCGGTTCCCCATCTCAGCCCAGAAAGCAGGTAGAACAACTTTTGTGGTGTCTTTTAGATGCCTACCAAGGTAGTGTAAAAACTACTAAGAGAACTCCTGTCTGGCACCTTCCCCGGTGGAGTTGTGCATGGGGTGTCTTTGGAACATTTTGTCACCGGCCGAGTCCAAAATTCAGCGATTCCCCATCTCAGCCCAGAAAGCAGATAGAACAACTTTTGTGGTGTCTTTCAGATGCCTACCGGAGCAATGTAAAAACTACCAGGAGAACTCCTGTCTGGCACCTTCCCCGGTGGAGTTGTGCAGGGGGTGTGTTTGGAACATTTTGTCACCAGCCGAGTCCAAAATTCAGCTGTTCCCCATCTCAGCCCAGAAAGCAGGTAGAACAACTTTTGTGGTATCTTTTAGATGCCTACCAAGGTAGTGTAAAAACTAAGAGAACTCCTGCCTGGCACCTTCCCCGGTGGAGTTGTGCAGGGGGTGTGTTTGGAACATTTTGTCACCGGCCGACTCCAAAATTCAGCGGTTCCCCATCTCAGCCCAGAAAGCAGGTAGAACAACTTTTGTGGTGTCTTTCATCTCCCTACCGGAGCAATGTAAAAACTACCAGGAGAACTCCTGTCTGGCACCTTCCCCGGTGGAGTTGTGCAGGGGGTGTGTTTGGAACATTTTGTCACCAGCCGAGTCCAAAATTCAGCGGTTCCCCATCTCAGCCCAGAAAGCAGGTAGAACAACTTTTGTGGTGTCTTTTAGATGCCTACCAAGGTAGTGTAAAAACTACTAAGAGAACTCCTGTCTGGCACCTTCCCCGGTGGAGTTGTGCATGGGGTGTCTTTGGAACATTTTGTCACCGGCCGAGTCCAAAATTCAGCGATTCCCCATCTCAGCCCAGAAAGCAGATAGAACAACTTTTGTGGTGTCTTTCAGATGCCTACCGGAGCAATGTAAAAACTACCAGGAGAACTCCTGTCTGGCACCTTCCCCGGTGGAGTTGTGCAGGGGGTGTGTTTGGAACATTTTGTCACCAGCCGAGTCCAAAATTCAGCGTTTCCCCATCTCAGCCCAGAAAGCAGGTAGAACAACTTTTGTGGTGTCTTTCAGATGCCTACCAAGGTAGTGTAAAAACTACTAAGAGAACTCCTGTCTGGCACCTTCCCCGGTGGAGTTGTGCATGGGGTGTGTTTGGAACATTTTGTCACCGGCCGAGTCCAAAATTCAGCGGTTCCCCATCTCAGCCCAGAAAGCAGGTAGAACAACTTTTGTGGTGTCTTTCAGAAGCCTACCAAGGTAGTGTAAAAACTCTCAAGAGAACTCTTGTCTGGCACCTTCCCCGGTGGAGTTGTGCATGGGGTGTGTTTGGAACATTTTGTCACCGGCCGACTCCAAAATTCAGCTGTTCCCCATCTCAGCCCAGAAAGCAGGTAGAACAACTTTTGTGGTGTCTTTCAGATGCCTACCGGAGCAATGTAAAAACTACCAGGAGAACTCCTGTCTGGCACCTTCCCTAGTGGAGTTGTGCATGGGGTCTGTTTGGAACATTTTGTCACCAGCCGAGTCCAAAATTCAGCGGTTCCCCATCTCAGCCCAGAAAGCAGGTAGAACAACTTTTGTGGTGCCTTTCAGCTGCCTACCAAGGTAGTGTAAAAACTATTAAGAGAACTCCTGTCTGGCACCTTCCCCGGTGGAGTTGTGCATGGGGTGTGTTTGGAACATTTTTTCACCGGCCGACTCCAAAATTCAGCGGTTCCCCATCTCAGCCCAGAAAGCAGGTAGAACAACTTTTGTGGTGTCTTTCAGATGCCTACCGGAGCAATGTAAAAACTACCAGGAGAACTCCTGTCTGGCACCTTCCCCGGTGCAGTTGTGCAGGGGGTGTGTTTGGAACATTTTGTCACCGGCCGAGTCCAAAAATTCAGCGGTTCCCCATCTCAGCCAAGAAAGCAGGTAGAACAACTTTTGTGGTGCCTTTCAAATGCCTACCAAGGTAGTGTAAAAACTACCAGGAGAACTCCTGCCTGGCACCTTCCCCGGTGGAGTTGTGCATGGGGTGTGTTTGGAACATTTTGTCACCAGCCGAGTCCAAAATTCAGCGGTTCCCCATCTCAGCCCAGAAAGCAGGTAGAACAACTTTTGTGGTGTCTTTCAGATGCCTACCGGAGCAATGTAAAAACTACAGGAGAACTCCTGTCTGGCACCTTCCCCGGTGGAGTTGTGCATGGGGTGTGTTTGGAACATTTTGTCACCAGCCGACTCCAAAATTCAGCGGTTCCCCATCTCAGCCCAGAAAGCAGGTAGAACAACTTTTGTGGCGCCTTTCAAATGGCTACCAAGGTAGTGTAAAAACTACTAAGAGAACTCCTGCCTGGCACCTTCCCCGGTGGAGTTGTGCATGGGGTGTCTTTGGAACATTTTGTCACCAGCCGACTCCAAAATTCAGCGGTTCCCCATCTCAGCCCAGAAAGCAGGTAGAACAACTTTTGTGGTGTCTTTCAGCTGCCTACCGGAGCAATGTAAAAACTACCAGGAGAACTCCTGCCTGGCACCTTCCCTAGTGGAGTTGTGCATGGGGTCTGTTTGGAACATTTTGTCACCAGCCGACTCCAAAATTCAGCGGTTCCCCATCTCAGCCCAGAAAGCAGGTAGAACAACTTTTGTGGTGCCTTTCAGCTGCCTACCAAGGTAGTGTAAAAACTACTGAGAGAACTCCTGTCTGGCACCTTCCCCGGTGGAGTTGTGCATGGGGTGTGTTTGGAACATTTTGTCACCGGCCGACTCCAAAATTCAGCGATTCCCCATCTCAGCCTAGAAAGCAGGTAGAACAACTTTTGTGGTGTCTTTCAGATGCCTACCGGAGCAATGTAAAAACTACAGGAGAACTCCTGTCTGGCACCTTCCCCGGTGGAGTTGTGCATGGGGTGTGTTTGGAACATTTTGTCACCGGCCGAGTCCAAAATTCAGCGGTTCCCCATCTCAGCCCAGAAAGCAGGTAGAACAACTTTTGTGGTGTCTTTCAGAAGCCTACCAAGGTAGTGTAAAAACTCTCAAGAGAACTCTTGTCTGGCACCTTCCCCGGTGGAGTTGTGCATGGGGTGTGTTTGGAACATTTTGTCACCGGCCGACTCCAAAATTCAGCTGTTCCCCATCTCAGCCCAGAAAGCAGGTAGAACAACTTTTGTGGTGTCTTTCAGATGCCTACCGGAGCAATGTAAAAACTACCAGGAGAACTCCTGTCTGGCACCTTCCCTAGTGGAGTTGTGCATGGGGTCTGTTTGGAACATTTTGTCACCAGCCGAGTCCAAAATTCAGCGGTTCCCCATCTCAGCCCAGAAAGCAGGTAGAACAACTTTTGTGGTGCCTTTCAGCTGCCTACCAAGGTAGTGTAAAAACTATTAAGAGAACTCCTGTCTGGCACCTTCCCCGGTGGAGTTGTGCATGGGGTGTCTTTGGAACATTTTTTCACCGGCCGACTCCAAAATTCAGCGGTTCCCCATCTCAGCCCAGAAAGCAGGTAGAACAACTTTTGTGGTGTCTTTCAGATGCCTACCGGAGCAATGTAAAAACTACCAGGAGAACTCCTGTCTGGCACCTTTCCCGGTGGAGTTGTGCAGGGGGTGTGTTTGGAACATTTTGTCACCGGCCGAGTCCAAAAATTCAGCGGTTCCCCATCTCAGCCAAGAAAGCAGGTAGAACAACTTTTGTGGTGCCTTTCAAATGCCTACCAAGGTAGTGTAAAAACTACCAGGAGAACTCCTGCCTGGCACCTTCCCCGGTGGAGTTGTGCATGGGGTGTGTTTGGAACATTTTGTCACCAGCCGAGTCCAAAATTCAGCGGTTCCCCATCTCAGCCCAGAAAGCAGGTAGAACAACTTTTGTGGTGTCTTTCAGATGCCTACCGGAGCAATGTAAAAACTACAGGAGAACTCCTGTCTGGCACCTTCCCCGGTGGAGTTGTGCATGGGGTGTGTTTGGAACATTTTGTCACCAGCCGACTCCAAAATTCAGCGGATCCCCATCTCAGCCCAGAAAGCAGGTAGAACAACTTTTGTGGTGCCTTTCAGCTGCCTACCAAGGTAGTGTAAAAACTACCAAGAGAACTCCTGCCTGGCACCTTCCCCGGTGGAGTTGTGCATGGGGTGTGTTTGGAACATTTTGTCACCGGGCGACTCCAAAATTCAGCGGTTCCCCATCTCAGCCCAGAAAGCAGGTAGAACAACTTTTGTGGTGTCTTTCAGCTGCCTACCGGAGCAATGTAAAAACTACCAGGAGAACTCCTGCCTGGCACCTTCCCTAGTGGAGTTGTGCATGGGGTCTGTTTGGAACATTTTGTCACCAGCCGACTCCAAAATTCAGCGGTTCCCCATCTCAGCCCAGAAAGCAGGTAGAACAACTTTTGTGCTGCCTTTCAGCTCCCTACCAAGGTAGTGTAAAAACTACTAAGAGAACTCCTGTCTGGCACCTTCCCCGGTGGAGTTGTGCATGGGGTCTGTTTGGAACATTTTGTCACCGGCCGAGTCCAAAATTCAGCGGTTCCCCATCTCAGCCCAGAAAGCAGGTAGAACAACTTTTGTGGTGTCTTTCAGATGCCTACCGGAGCAATGTAAAAACTACCAGGAGAACTCCCGTCTGGCACCTTCCCCGGTGGAGTTGTGCAGGGGGTGTGTTTGGAACATTTTGTCACCAGCCGACTCCAAAATTCAGCGTTTCCCCATCTCAGCCCAGAAAGCAGGTAGAACAACTTTTGTGGTGTCTTTTAGATGCCTACCAAGGTAGTGTAAAAACTATCAAGAGAACTCCTGTCTGGCACCTTCCCCGGTGGAGTTGTGCAGGGGGTGTGTTTGGAACATTTTGTCACCAGCCGAGTCCAAAATTCAGCGGTTCCCCATCTCAGCCCAGAAAGCAGGTAGAACAACTTTTGTGGTTTCTTTCAGATGCCTACCGGAGCAATGTAAAAACTACCAGGAGAACTCCCGTCTGGCACCTTCCCCGGTGGAGTTGTGCAGGGGGTGTGTTTGGAACATTTTGTCACCAGCCGAGTCCAAAATTCAGCGTTTCCCCATCTCAGCCCAGAAAGCAGGTAGAACAACTTTTGTGGTGTCTTTTAGATGCCTACCAAGGTAGTGTAAAAACTACTAAGAGAACTCCTGTCTGGCACCTTCCCCGGTGGAGTTGTGCATGGGGTGTCTTTGGAACATTTTGTCACCGGCCGACTCCAAAATTCAGCGTTTCCCCATCTCAGCCCAGAAAGCAGGTAGAACAACTTTTGTGGTGTCTTTTAGATGCCTACCAAGGTAGTGTAAAAACTATCAAGAGAACTCCTGTCTGGCACCTTCCCCGGTGGAGTTGTGCAGGGGGTGTGTTTGGAACATTTTTTCACCAGCCGAGTCCAAAATTCAGCGGTTCCCCATCTCAGCCCAGAAAGCAGGTAGAACAACTTTTGTGGTTTCTTTCAGATGCCTACCGGAGCAATGTAAAAACTACCAGGAGAACTCCTGTCTGGCACCTTCCCCGGTGGAGTTGTGCAGGGGGTGTGTTTGGAACATTTTGTCACCAGCCGAGTCCAAAATTCAGCGTTTCCCCATCTCAGCCCAGAAAGCAGGTAGAACAACTTTTGTGGTGTCTTTTAGATGCCTACCAAGGTAGTGTAAAAACTACTAAGAGAACTCCTGTCTGGCACCTTCCCCGGTGGAGTTGTGCAGGGGGTGTGTTTGGAACATTTTGTCACCGGCCGACTCCAAAATTCAGCGGTTCCCCATCTCAGCCCAGAAAGCAGGTAGAACAACTTTTGTGGTGCCTTTCAGCTGCCTACCAAGGTAGTGTAAAAACTACTAAGAGAACTCCTGTCTGGCACCTTCCCCGGTGGAGTTGTGCAGGGGGTGTGTTTGGAACATTTTGTCACCGGCCGAGTCCAAAATTCAGCGGTTCCCCATCTCAGCCCAGAAAGCAGGTAGAACAACTTTTGTGGTGTCTTTCAGATGCCTACCGGAGCAATGTAAAAACTACCAGGAGAACTCCTGTCTGGCACCTTCCCCGGTGGAGTTGTGCATGGGGTGTGTTTGGAACATTTTGTCACCAGCTGACTCCAAAATTCAGCGGTTCCCCATCTCAGCCCAGAAAGCAGGTAGAACAACTTTTGTGGTGCCTTTCAAATGCCTACCAAGGTAGTGTAAAAACTACAAAGAGAACTCCTGCCTGGCACCTTCCCCGGTGGAGTTGTGCATGGGGTGTCTTTGGAACATTTTGTCACCGGCCGAGTCCAAAATTCAGCGGTTCCCCATCTCAGCCCAGAAAGCAGGTAGAACAACTTTTGTGGTGTCTTTTAGATGCCTACCAAGGTAGTGTAAAAACTACTAAGAGAACTCCTGTCTGGCACCTTCCCCGGTGGAGTTGTGCAGGGGGTGTGTTTGGAACATTTTGTCACCGGCCGACTCCAAAATTCAGCGGTTCCCCATCTCAGCCCAGAAAGCAGGTAGAACAACTTTTGTGGTGCCTTTCAGCTGCCTACCAAGGTAGTGTAAAAACTACTAAGAGAACTCCTGTCTGGCACCTTCCCCGGTGGAGTTGTGCAGGGGGTGTGTTTGGAACATTTTGTCACCGGCTGAGTCCAAAATTCAGCGGTTCCCCATCTCAGCCCAGAAAGCAGGTAGAACAACTTTTGTGGTGTCTTTCAGATGCCTACCGGAGCAATGTAAAAACTACCAGGAGAACTCCTGTCTGGCACCTTCCCCGGTGGAGTTGTGCATGGGGTGTGTTTGGAACATTTTTTCACCGGCCGACTCCAAAATTCAGCGGTTCCCCATCTCAGCCCAGAAAGCAGGTAGAACAACTTTTGTGGTGCCTTTCAAATGCCTACCAAGGTAGTGTAAAAACTACCAAGAGAACTCCTGCCTGGCACCTTCCCCGGTGGAGTTGTGCAGGGGGTGTGTTTGGAACATTTTGTCACCGGCCGACTCCAAAATTCAGCGGTTCCCCATCTCAGCCCAGAAAGCAGGTAGAACAACTTTTGTGGTGTCTTTTAGATGCCTACCAAGGTAGTGTAAAAACTACTAAGAGAACTCCTGTCTGGCACCTTCCCCGGTGGAGTTGTGCATGGGGTCTGTTTGGAACATTTTGTCACCGGCCGAGTCCAAAATTCAGCTGTTCCCCATCTCAGCCCAGAAAGCAGATAGAACAACTTTTGTGGTGTCTTTCAGATGCCTACCGGAGCAATGTAAAAACTACCAGGAGAACTCCCGTCTGGCACCTTCCCCGGTGGAGTTGTGCAGGGGGTGTGTTTGGAACATTTTGTCACCAGCCGACTCCAAAATTCAGCGTTTCCCCATCTCAGCCCAGAAAGCAGGTAGAACAACTTTTGTGGTGTCTTTTAGATGCCTACCAAGGTAGTGTAAAAACTATCAAGAGAACTCCTGTCTGGCACCTTCCCCGGTGGAGTTGTGCAGGGGGTGTGTTTGGAACATTTTTTCACCAGCCGAGTCCAAAATTCAGCGGTTCCCCATCTCAGCCCAGAAAGCAGGTAGAACAACTTTTGTGGTGTCTTTCAGATGCCTACCGGAGCAATGTAAAAACTACCAGGAGAACTCCTGTCTGGCACCTTCCCCGGTGGAGTTGTGCAGGGGGTGTGTTTGGAACATTTTGTCACCAGCCGACTCCAAAATTCAGCGGTTCCCCATCTCAGCCCAGAAAGCAGGTAGAACAACTTTTGTGGTGTCTTTTAGATGCCTACCAAGGTAGTGTAAAAACTACTAAGAGAACTCCTGTCTGGCACCTTCCCCGGTGGAGTTGTGCAGGGGGTGTGTTTGGAACATTTTGTCACCAGCCGACTCCAAAATTCAGCGGTTCCCCATCTCAGCCCAGAAAGCAGGTAGAACAACTTTTGTGGTGCCTTTCAGCTGCCTACCAAGGTAGTGTAAAAACTACTAAGAGAACTCCTGTCTGGCACCTTCCCCGGTGGAGTTGTGCAGGGGGTGTGTTTGGAACATTTTGTCACCGGCCGAGTCCAAAATTCAGCGGTTCCCCATCTCAGCCCAGAAAGCAGGTAGAACAACTTCTGTGGTGTCTTTCAGATGCCTACCGGAGCAATGTAAAAACTACCAGGAGAACTCCTGTCTGGCACCTTCCCCGGTGGAGTTGTGCAGGGGGTGTGTTTGGAACATTTTGTCACCGGCCGACTCCAAAATTCAGCGGTTCCCCATCTCAGCCCAGAAAGCAGGTAGAACATCTTTTGTGGTGTCTTTTAGATGCCTACCGGAGCAATGTAAAAACTACCAGGAGAACTCCTGTCTGGCACCTTCCCCGGTGGAGTTGTGCATGGGGTGTCTTTGGAACATTTTGTCACCAGCCGAGTCCAAAATTCAGCTGTTCCTCATCTCAGCCCAGAAAGCAGGTAGAAACACTTTTGTGGTGTCTTTTAGATGCCTACCATGGTAGTGTAAAAACTATCAAGAGAACGCTTGTCTGGCACCTTCCCCGGTGGAGTTGTGCAGGGGGTGTCTTTGGAACATTTTGTCACCAGCCGAGTCCAAAATTCAGCGATTCCCCATCTCAGCCCAGAAAGCAGGTAGAACAACTTTTGTGGTGTCTTTCAGATGCCTACCGGAGCAATGTAAAAACTACCAGGAGAACTCCTGTCTGGCACCTTCCCCGGTGGAGTTGTGCAGGGGGTGTGTTTGGAACATTTTGTCACCGGCCGAGTCCAAAATTCAGCGGTTCCCCATCTCAGCCCAGAAAGCAGGTAGAACAACTTTTGTGGTGTCTTTCAGATGCCTACCAGAGCAATGTAAAAACTACCAGGAGAACTCCTGCCTGGCACCTTCCCCGGTGGAGTTGTGCAGGGGGTGTGTTTGGAACATTTTGTCACCAGCCGAGTCCAAAATTCAGCGGTTCCCCATCTCAGCCCAGAAAGCAGGTAGAACAACTTTTGTGGTGTCTTTCAGATGCCTACCAAGGTAGTGTAAAAACTATCAAGAGAACTCCTGTCTGGCACCTTCCCCGGTGGAGTTGTGCATGGGGTGTGTTTGGAACATTTTGTCACCGGCCGAGTCCAAAATTCAGCGGTTCCCCATCTCAGCCCAGAAAGCAGGAAGAACAACTTTTGTGGTGTCTTTCAGGTGCCTACGAAGGTAGTGTAAAAACTACCAACAGAATTCGTTCCTGGCACCTTCCCCGGTGGAGTTGTGCATGGGGTGTCTTTGGAACATTTTGTCACCGGCCGAGTCCAAAATTCAGCGATTCCCCATCTCAGCCCAGAAAGCAGGTAGAACAACTTTTGTGGTGCCTTTCAAATGCCTACCAAGGTAGTGTAAAAACTACAAAGAGAACTCCTGCCTGGCACCTTCCCCGGTGGAGTTGTGCATGGGGTGTCTTTGGAACATTTTGTCACCGGCCGAGTCCAAAATTCAGCGATTCCCCATCTCAGCCCAGAAAGCAGGTAGAACAACTTTTGTGGTGCCTTTCAAATGCCTACCAAGGTAGTGTAAAAACTACCAGGAGAACTCCTGTCTGGCACCTTCCCCGGTAGAGTTGTGCATGGGGTGTGTTTGGAACATTTTGTCACCGGCCGAGTCCAAAATTCAGCGGTTCCCCATCTCAGCCCAGAAAGCAGGTAGAACAACTTTTGTGCTGCCTTTCAGCTCCCTACCAAGGTAGTGTAAAAACTACCAGGAGAACTCCTGTCTGGCACCTTCGCTAGTGGGGTTGTGCAGGGGGTGTGTTTGGAACATTTTGTCACCGGCCGACTCCAAAATTCAGCGGTTCCCCATCTCAGCCCAGAAAGCAGGTAGAACATCTTTTGTGGTGTCTTTTAGATGCCTACCGGAGCAATGTAAAAACTACCAGGAGAACTCCTGTCTGGCACCTTCCCCGGTATAGTTGTTCAGGGGGTGTCTTTGGAACATTTTGTCACCGGCCGAGTCCAAAGTTCAGCTGTTCCCCATCTCAGCCCAGAAAGCAGGTAGAACAACTTTTGTGGTGTCTTTTAGATGCCTACCAAGGTAGTGTAAAAACTATCAAGAGAACGCTTGTCTGGCACCTTCCCCGGTGGAGTTTTGCAGGGGGTGTGTTTGGAACATTTTGTCACCGCCCGACTCCAAAATTCAGCGATTCCCCATCTCAGCCCAGAAAGCAGGTAGAACAACTTTTGTGGTGTCTTTCAGATGCCTACCAAGGTAGTGTAAAAACTCTCAAGAGAACTCTTGTCTGGCACCTTCCCCGGTGGAGTTGTGCATGGGGTGTGTTTGGAACATTTTGTCACCGGCCGAGTTTAAAATTCAGCGATTCCCCATCTCAGCCCAGAAAGCAGGTAGAACAACTTTTGTGGTGCGTTTCAAATGCCTACCAAGGTAGTGTAAAAACTACCAAGAGAACTCCTGCCTGGCACCTTCCCCGGTGGAGTTGTGCATGGGGTGTGTTTGGAACATTTTGTCACCGGCCGAGTCCAAAATTCAGCGGTTCCCCATCTCAGCCCAGAAAGTAGGTAGAACAACTTTTGTGGTGCCTTTCAGGTGCCTACCAAGGTAGTGTAAAAACTACCAGGAGAATTCGTCCCTGGCACCTTCGCTAGTGGAGTTGTGCATGGGGTGTCTTTGGAACATTTTGTCACCGGCCGACTCCAAAATTCAGCGGTTCCCCATCTCAGCCCAGAAAGCAGGTAGAACAACTTTTGTGGTGCCTTTCAGCTGCCTACCAAGGTAGTGTAAAAACTACTAAGAGAACTCCTGTCTGGCACCTTCCCCGGTGGAGTTGTGCAGGGGGTGTGTTTGGAACATTTTGTCACCGGCCGAGTCCAAAATTCAGCGGTTCCCCATCTCAGCCCAGAAAGCAGGTAGAACAACTTTTGTGGTGTCTTTCAGATGCCTACCGGAGCAATGTAAAAACTACCAGGAGAACTCCTGCCTGGCACCTTCCCCGGTGGAGTTGTGCATGGGGTGTGTTTGGAACATTTTGTCACCAGCTGACTCCAAAATTCAGCGGTTCCCCATCTCAGCCCAGAAAGCAGGTAGAACAACTTTTGTGGTGCCTTTCAAATGCCTACCAAGGTAGTGTAAAAACTACCAAGAGAACTCCTGCCTGGCACCTTCCCCGGTGGAGTTGTGCATGGGGTGTCTTTGGAACATTTTGTCACCGGCCGAGTCCAAAATTCAGCGATTCCCCATCTCAGCCCAGAAAGCAGGTAGAACAACTTTTGTGCTGCCTTTCAGGTGCCTACCAAGGTAGTGTAAAAACTACCAGGAGAACTCCTGTCTGGCACCTTCCCCGGTGGAGTTGTGCATGGGGTGTCTTTGGAACATTTTGTCACCGGCCGACTCCAAAATTCAGCGATTCCCCATCTCAGCCCAGAAAGCAGGTAGAACAACTTTTGTGCTGCCTTTCAGCTCCCTACCAAGGTAGTGTAAAATCTACCAAGAGAACTCCTGTCTGGCACCTTCCCCGGTGGAGTTGTGCAGGGGGTGTGTTTGGAACATTTTGTCACCGGCCGACTCCAAAATTCAGCGGTTCCCCATCTCAGCCCAGAAAGCAGGTAGAACATCTTTTGTGGTGTCTTTTAGATGCCTACCGGAGCAATGTAAAAACTACCAGGAGAACTCCTGTCTGGCACCTTCCCCGGTATAGTTGTGCAGGGGGTGTGTTTGGAACATTTTGTCACCAGCCGAGTCCAAAATTCAGCTGTTCCCCATCTCAGCCCAGAAAGCAGGTAGAACAACTTTTGTGGTATCTTTTAGATGCCTACCAAGGTAGTGTAAAAACTATCAAGAGAACGCTTGTCTGGCACCTTCCCCGGTGGAGTTGTGCAGGGGGTGTGTTTGGAACATTTTGTCACTGGCCGAGTCCAAAATTCAGCGATTCCCCATCTCAGCCCAGAAAGCAGGTAGAACAACTTTTGTGGTGTCTTTCAGATGCCTACCGGAGCAATGCAAAAACTACCAGGAGAACTCCTGTCTGGCACCTTCCCCGGTGGAGTTGTGCAGGGGGTGTGTTTGGAACATTTTGTCACCAGCCGAGTCCAAAATTCAGCGGTTCCCCATCTCAGCCCAGAAAGCAGGTAGAACAACTTTTGTGGTGCCTTTCAAATGCCTACCGGAGCAATGTAAAAACTACCAGGAGAACTCCTGTCTGGCACCTTCCCCGGTGGAGTTGTGCAGGGGGTGTGTTTGGAACATTTTGTCACCAGCCGAGTCCAAAATTCAGCGTTTCCCCATCTCAGCCCAGAAAGCAGGTAGAACAACTTTTGTGGTGTCTTTTAGATGCCTACCAAGGTAGTGTAAAAACTACTAAGAGAACTCCTGTCTGGCACCTTCCCCGGTGGAGTTGTGCATGGGGTCTGTTTGGAACATTTTGTCACCGGCCGAGTCCAAAATTCAGCTGTTCCCCATCTCAGCCCAGAAAGCAGATAGAACAACTTTTGTGGTGTCTTTCAGATGCCTACCGGAGCAATGTAAAAACTACCAGGAGAACTCCTGCCTGGCACCTTCCCCGGTGGAGTTGTGCATGGGGTGTCTTTGGAACATTTTGTCACCGGCCGAGTCCAAAATTCAGCGATTCCCCATCTCAGCCCAGAAAGCAGGTAGAACAACTTTTGTGGTGTCTTTTAGATGCCTACCAAGGTAGTGTAAAAACTAAGAGAACTCCTGCCTGGCACCTTCCCCGGTGGAGTTGTGCAGGGGGTGTGTTTGGAACATTTTGTCACCGGCCGACTCCAAAATTCAGCGGTTCCCCATCTCAGCCCAGAAAGCAGGTAGAACAACTTTTGTGGTGTCTTTCAGATGCCTACCGGAGCAATGTAAAAACTACCAGGAGAACTCCTGCCTGGCACCTTCCCCGGTGGAGTTGTGCAGGGGGTGTGTTTGGAACATTTTGTCACCAGCCGAGTCCAAAATTCAGCGGTTCCCCATCTCAGCCCAGAAAGCAGGTAGAACAACTTTTGTGGTGTCTTTTAGATGCCTACCAAGGTAGTGTAAAAACTACTAAGAGAACTCCTGTCTGGCACCTTCCCCGGTGGAGTTGTGCATGGGGTGTCTTTGGAACATTTTGTCACCGGCCGAGTCCAAAATTCAGCGATTCCCCATCTCAGCCCAGAAAGCAGATAGAACAACTTTTGTGGTGTCTTTCAGATGCCTACCGGAGCAATGTAAAAACTACCAGGAGAACTCCTGTCTGGCACCTTCCCCGGTGGAGTTGTGCAGGGGGTGTGTTTGGAACATTTTGTCACCAGCCGAGTCCAAAATTCAGCTGTTCCCCATCTCAGCCCAGAAAGCAGGTAGAACAACTTTTGTGGTATCTTTTAGATGCCTACCAAGGTAGTGTAAAAACTATCAAGAGAACGCTTGTCTGGCACCTTCCCCGGTGGAGTTGTGCATGGGGTGTGTTTGGAACATTTTGTCACTGGCCGAGTCCAAAATTCAGCGATTCCCCATCTCAGCCCAGAAAGCAGGTAGAACAACTTTTGTGGTGTCTTTCAGATGCCTACCGGAGCAATGCAAAAACTACCAGGAGAACTCCTGTCTGGCACCTTCCCCGGTGGAGTTGTGCAGGGGGTGTGTTTGGAACATTTTGTCACCAGCCGAGTCCAAAATTCAGCGGTTCCCCATCTCAGCCCAGAAAGCAGGTAGAACAACTTTTGTGGTGCCTTTCAAATGCCTACGGGAGCAATGTAAAAAATACCAGGAGAACTCCTGTCTGGCACCTTCCCCGGTGGAGTTGTGCAGGGGGTGTGTTTGGAACATTTTGTCACCAGCCGAGTCCAAAATTCAGCGTTTCCCCATCTCAGCCCAGAAAGCAGGTAGAACAACTTTTGTGGTGTCTTTTAGATGCCTACCAAGGTAGTGTAAAAACTACTAAGAGAACTCCTGTCTGGCACCTTCCCCGGTGGAGTTGTGCATGGGGTCTGTTTGGAACATTTTGTCACCGGCCGAGTCCAAAATTCAGCTGTTCCCCATCTCAGCCCAGAAAGCAGATAG
This sequence comes from Falco biarmicus, assembly GCF_023638135.1. Taxonomy (NCBI): domain Eukaryota; kingdom Metazoa; phylum Chordata; class Aves; order Falconiformes; family Falconidae; genus Falco; species Falco biarmicus. Next base: position 352,949 of record NW_026612007.1, on the reverse strand, counting down.
AACAACTTTTGTGGTGTCTTTCAGATGCCTACCGGAGCAATGTAAAAACTACCAGGAGAACTCCTGCCTGGCACCTTCCCCGGTGGAGTTGTGCATGGGGTGTCTTTGGAACATTTTGTCACCGGCCGAGTCCAAAATTCAGCGATTCCCCATCTCAGCCCAGAAAGCAGGTAGAACAACTTTTGTGGTGTCTTTTAGATGCCTACCAAGGTAGTGTAAAAACTAAGAGAACTCCTGCCTGGCACCTTCCCCGGTGGAGTTGTGCATGGGGTGTCTTTGGAACATTTTGTCACCGGCCGAGTCCAAAATTCAGCGGTTCCCCATCTCAGCCCAGAAAGCAGGTAGAACAACTTTTGTGGTGTCTTTCATCTCCCTACCGGAGCAATGTAAAAACTACCAGGAGAACTCCTGTCTGGCACCTTCCCCGGTGGAGTTGTGCAGGGGGTGTGTTTGGAACATTTTGTCACCAGCCGAGTCCAAAATTCAGCGGTTCCCCATCTCAGCCCAGAAAGCAGGTAGAACAACTTTTGTGGTGTCTTTTAGATGCCTACCAAGGTAGTGTAAAAACTACTAAGAGAACTCCTGTCTGGCACCTTCCCCGGTGGAGTTGTGCATGGGGTGTCTTTGGAACATTTTGTCACCGGCCGAGTCCAAAATTCAGCGATTCCCCATCTCAGCCCAGAAAGCAGGTAGAACAACTTTTGTGGTGTCTTTCAGATGCCTACCGGAGCAATGTAAAAACTACCAGGAGAACTCCTGTCTGGCACCTTCCCCGGTGGAGTTGTGCAGGGGGTGTGTTTGGAACATTTTGTCACCAGCCGAGTCCAAAATTCAGCGTTTCCCCATCTCAGCCCAGAAAGCAGGTAGAACAACTTTTGTGGTGTCTTTCAGATGCCTACCAAGGTAGTGTAAAAACTACTAAGAGAACTCCTGTCTGGCACCTTCCCCGGTGGAGTTGTGCATGGGGTGTGTTTGGAACATTTTGTCACCGGCCGAGTCCAAAATTCAGCGGTTCCCCATCTCAGCCCAGAAAGCAGGTAGAACAACTTTTGTGGTGTCTTTCAGAAGCCTACCAAGGTAGTGTAAAAACTCTCAAGAGAACTCTTGTCTGGCACCTTCCCCGGTGGAGTTGTGCATGGGGTGTGTTTGGAACATTTTGTCACCGGCCGACTCCAAAATTCAGCTGTTCCCCATCTCAGCCCAGAAAGCAGGTAGAACAACTTTTGTGGTGTCTTTCAGATGCCTACCCGAGCAATGTAAAAACTACCAGGAGAACTCCTGTCTGGCACCTTCCCTAGTGGAGTTGTGCATGGGGTCTGTTTGGAACATTTTGTCACCAGCCGAGTCCAAAATTCAGCGGTTCCCCATCTCAGCCCAGAAAGCAGGTAGAACAACTTTTGTGGTGCCTTTCAGCTGCCTACCAAGGTAGTGTAAAAACTATTAAGAGAACTCCTGTCTGGCACCTTCCCCGGTGGAGTTGTGCATGGGGTGTGTTTGGAACATTTTTTCACCGGCCGACTCCAAAATTCAGCGGTTCCCCATCTCAGCCCAGAAAGCAGGTAGAACAACTTTTGTGGTGTCTTTCAGATGCCTACCGGAGCAATGTAAAAACTACCAGGAGAACTCCTGTCTGGCACCTTCCCCGGTGGAGTTGTGCAGGGGGTGTGTTTGGAACATTTTGTCACCGGCCGAGTCCAAAAATTCAGCGGTTCCCCATCTCAGCCAAGAAAGCAGGTAGAACAACTTTTGTGGTGCCTTTCAAATGCCTACCAAGGTAGTGTAAAAACTACCAGGAGAACTCCTGCCTGGCACCTTCCCCGGTGGAGTTGTGCATGGGGTGTGTTTGGAACATTTTGTCACCAGCCGAGTCCAAAATTCAGCGGTTCCCCATCTCAGCCCAGAAAGCAGGTAGAACAACTTTTGTGGTGTCTTTCAGATGCCTACCGGAGCAATGTAAAAACTACAGGAGAACTCCTGTCTGGCACCTTCCCCGGTGGAGTTGTGCATGGGGTGTGTTTGGAACATTTTGTCACCAGCCGACTCCAAAATTCAGCGGTTCCCCATCTCAGCCCAGAAAGCAGATAGAACAACTTTTGTGGTGTCTTTCAGATGCCTACCGGAGCAATGTAAAAACTACCAGGAGAACTCCCGTCTGGCACCTTCCCCGGTGGAGTTGTGCATGGGGTGTCTTTGGAACATTTTGTCACCGGCCGAGTCCAAAATTAAGCTGTTCCCCATCTCAGCCCAGAAAGCAGATAGAACAACTTTTGTGGTGTCTTTCAGATGCCTACCGGAGCAATGTAAAAACTACCAGGAGAACTCCTGTCTGCCACCTTCCCCGGTGGAGTTGTGCATGGGGTGTCTTTGGAACATTTTGTCACCGGCCGAGTCCAAAATTCAGCGATTCCCCATCTCAGCCCAGAAAGCAGGTAGAACAACTTTTGTGGCGCCTTTCAAATGGCTACCAAGGTAGTGTAAAAACTACTAAGAGAACTCCTGCCTGGCACCTTCCCCGGTGGAGTTGTGCATGGGGTGTCTTTGGAACATTTTGTCACCAGCCGACTCCAAAATTCAGCGGTTCCCCATCTCAGCCCAGAAAGCAGGTAGAACAACTTTTGTGGTGTCTTTCAGCTGCCTACCGGAGCAATGTAAAAACTACCAGGAGAACTCCTGCCTGGCACCTTCCCTAGTGGAGTTGTGCATGGGGTCTGTTTGGAACATTTTGTCACCAGCCGACTCCAAAATTCAGCGGTTCCCCATCTCAGCCCAGAAAGCAGGTAGAACAACTTTTGTGGTGCCTTTCAGCTGCCTACCAAGGTAGTGTAAAAACTACTGAGAGAACTCCTGTCTGGCACCTTCCCCGGTGGAGTTGTGCATGGGGTGTGTTTGGAACATTTTGTCACCGGCCGACTCCAAAATTCAGCGATTCCCCATCTCAGCCTAGAAAGCAGGTAGAACAACTTTTGTGGTGTCTTTCAGATGCCTACCGGAGCAATGTAAAAACTACAGGAGAACTCCTGTCTGGCACCTTCCCCGGTGGAGTTGTGCATGGGGTGTGTTTGGAACATTTTGTCACCGGCCGAGTCCAAAATTCAGCGGTTCCCCATCTCAGCCCAGAAAGCAGGTAGAACAACTTTTGTGGTGTCTTTCAGAAGCCTACCAAGGTAGTGTAAAAACTCTCAAGAGAACTCTTGTCTGGCACCTTCCCCGGTGGAGTTGTGCATGGGGTGTGTTTGGAACATTTTGTCACCGGCCGACTCCAAAATTCAGCTGTTCCCCATCTCAGCCCAGAAAGCAGGTAGAACAACTTTTGTGGTGTCTTTCAGATGCCTACCGGAGCAATGTAAAAACTACCAGGAGAACTCCTGTCTGGCACCTTCCCTAGTGGAGTTGTGCATGGGGTCTGTTTGGAACATTTTGTCACCGGCCGAGTCCAAAATTCAGCGGTTCCCCATCTCAGCCCAGAAAGCAGGTAGAACAACTTTTGTGGTGCCTTTCAGCTGCCTACCAAGGTAGTGTAAAAACTATTAAGAGAACTCCTGTCTGGCACCTTCCCCGGTGGAGTTGTGCATGGGGTGTGTTTGGAACATTTTTTCACCGGCCGACTCCAAAATTCAGCGGTTCCCCATCTCAGCCCAGAAAGCAGGTAGAACAACTTTTGTGGTGTCTTTCAGATGCCTACCGGAGCAATGTAAAAACTACCAGGAGAACTCCCGTCTGGCACCTTTCCCGGTGGAGTTGTGCAGGGGGTGTGTTTGGAACATTTTGTCACCGGCCGAGTCCAAAAATTCAGCGGTTCCCCATCTCAGCCAAGAAAGCAGGTAGAACAACTTTTGTGGTGCCTTTCAAATGCCTACCAAGGTAGTGTAAAAACTACCAGGAGAACTCCTGCCTGGCACCTTCCCCGGTGGAGTTGTGCATGGGGTGTGTTTGGAACATTTTGTCACCAGCCGAGTCCAAAATTCAGCGGTTCCCCATCTCAGCCCAGAAAGCAGGTAGAACAACTTTTGTGGTGTCTTTCAGATGCCTACCGGAGCAATGTAAAAACTACCAGGAGAACTCCTGTCTGGCACCTTCCCCGGTGGAGTTGTGCATGGGGTGTGTTTGGAACATTTTGTCACCAGCCGACTCCAAAATTCAGCGGTTCCCCATCTCAGCCCAGAAAGCAGGTAAAACAACTTTTGTGGTGCCTTTCAAATGGCTACCTACCAAGGTAGTGTAAAAACTACTAAGAGAACTCCTGCCTGGCACCTTCCCCGGTGGAGTTGTGCATGGGGTGTCTTTGGAACATTTCGTCACCAGCCGACTCCAAAATTCAGCGGTTCCCCATCTCAGCCCAGAAAGCAGGTAGAACAACTTTTGTGGTGTCTTTCAGATGCCTACCGGAGCAATGTAAAATCTACCAGGAGAACTCCTGTCTGGCACCTTCCCCGGTGGAGTTGTGCATGGGGTGTGTTCGGAACATTTTGTCACCAGCCGAGTCCAAAATTCAGCGGTTCCCCATCTCAGCCAAGAAAGCAGGTAGAACAACTTTTGTGGTGCCTTTCAAATGCCTACCAAGGTAGTTTAAAAACTACCAGGAGAACTCCTGCCTGGCACCTTCCCCGGTGGAGTTGTGCAGGGGGTGTGTTTGGAACATTTTGTCACCGGCCGAGTCCAAAATTCAGCGGTTCCCCATCTCAGCCCAGAAAGCAGGTAGAACAACTTTTGTGGTGTCTTTCAGATGCCTACCGGAGCAATGTAAAAACTACCAGGAGAACTCCTGTCTGGCACCTTCCCCGGTGGAGTTGTGCAGGGGGTGTGTTTGGAACATTTTGTCACCAGCCGAGTCCAAAATTCAGCGGTTCCCCATCTCAGCCCAGAAAGCAGGTAGAACAACTTTTGTGGTGCCTTTCAAATGGCTACCAAGGTAGTGTAAAAACTACCAAGAGAACTCCTGCCTGGCACCTTCCCCGGTGGAGTTGTGCAGGGGGTGTCTTTGGAACATTTCGTCAGGAGCCGACTCCAAAATTCAGCGGTTCACCATCTCAGCCCAGAAAGCAGGTAGAACAACTTTTGTGGTGTCCTTTTGATGCCTACCGGAGCAATGTAAAAACTACCAACAGAGCTCGTCCCTGGCACCTTCGCTAGTGGAGTTGTGCATGGGGTGTGTTTGGAACATTTTGTCACCGCCCGACTCCAAAATTCAGCGGTTCCCCATCTCAGCCCAGAAAGCAGGTAGAACAACTTTTGTGGTGCCTTTCAGCTGCCTACCAAGGTAGTGTAAAAACTACTAAGAGAACTCCTGTCTGGCACCTTCCCCGGTGGAGTTGTGCATGGGGTGTGTTTGGAACATTTTGTCACCGGCCGACTCCAAAATTCAGCTGTTCCCCATCTCAGCCCAGAAAGCAGGTAGAACAACTTTTGTGGTGTCTTTCAGATGCCTACCGGAGCAATGTAAAAACTACCAGGAGAACTCCTGTCTGGCACCTTCCCCGGTGGAGTTGTGCATGGGGTGTGTTTGGAACATTTTGTCACCGGCCGAGTCCAAAATTCAGCGTTTCCCCATCTCAGCCCAGAAAGCAGGTAGAACAACTTTTGTGGTGTCTTTCAGATGCCTACCGGAGCAATGTAAAAACTACCAGGAGAACTCCTGTCTGGCACCTTCCCCGGTGGAGTTGTGCATGGGGTGTGTTTGGAACATTTTGTCACCGGCCGACTCCAAAATTCAGCGGTTCCCCATCTCAGCCCAGAAAGCAGGTAGAACAACTTTTGTGGTGTCTTTCAGATGCCTACACGAGCAATGTAAAAACTACCAGGAGAACTCCTGTCTGGCACCTTCCCCGGTGGAGTTGTGCATGGGGTGTGTTCGGAACATTTTGTCACCAGCCGAGTCCAAAAATTCAGCGGTTCCCCATCTCAGCCCAGAAAGCAGGTAGAACAACTTTTGTGGTGCCTTTCAAATGCCTACCAAGGTAGTGTAAAAACTACCAGGAGAACTCCTGCCTGGCACCTTCCCCGGTGGAGTTGTGCATGGGGTGTGTTTGGAACATTTTGTCACCGGCCGAGTCCAAAATTCAGCTGTTCCCCATCTCAGCCCAGAAAGCAGGTAGAACAACTTTTGTGGTGCCTTTCAGGTGCCTACCAAGGTAGTGTAAAAACTACCAGGAGAACTCCTGTCTGGCACCTTCCCCGGTGGAGTTGTGCATGGGGTGTGTTTGGAACATTTTGTCACCGGCCGACTCCAAAATTCAGCGGTTCCCCATCTCAGCCCAGAAAGCAGGTAGAACAACTTTTGTGGTGCCTTTCAGCTGCCTACCAAGGTAGTGTAAAAACTACTAAGAGAACTCCTGTCTGGCACCTTCCCCGGTGGAGTTGTGCAGGGGGTGTGTTTGGAACATTTTGTCACCGGCCGACTCCAAAATTCAGCGGTTCCCCATCTCAGCCCAGAAAGCAGGTAGAACAACTTTTGTGGTGTCTTTCAGATGCCTACCGGAGCAATGTAAAAACTACCAGGAGAACTCCTGTCTGGCACCTTCCCCGGTGGAGTTGTGCATGGGGTGTGTTTGGAACATTTTGTCACCGGCCGACTCCAAAATTCAGCGGTTCCCCATCTCAGCCCAGAAAGCAGGTAGAACAACTTTTGTGGTGCCTTTCAGATGCCTACCGGAGCAATGTAAAAACTACCAGGAGAACTCCTGTCTGGCACCTTCGCTAGTGGAGTTGTGCAGGGGGTGTGTTTGGAACATTTTGTCACCGCCCGACTCCAAAATTCAGCGGTTCCCCATCTCAGCCCAGAAAGCAGGTAGAACAACTTTTGTGGTGCCTTTCAAATGCCTACCAAGGTAGTGTAAAAACTACCAAGAGAACTCCTGCCTGGCACCTTCCCCGGTGGAGTTGTGCATGGGGTGTCTTTGGAACATTTTGTCACCGCCCGACTCCAAAATTCAGCGGTTCCCCATCTCAGCCCAGAAAGCAGGTAGAACAACTTTTGTGGTGTCTTTCAGATGCCTACCGGAGCAATGTAAAATCTACCAGGAGAACTCCTGTCTGGCACCTTCCCCGGTGGAGTTGTGCATGGGGTGTGTTTGGAACATTTTGTCACCGGCCGACTCCAAAATTCAGCTGTTCCCCATCTCAGCCCAGAAAGCAGGTAGAACAACTTTTGTGGTGCCTTTCAGCTGTCTACCAAGGTAGTGTAAAAACTATTAAGAGAACTCCTGTCTGGCACCTTCCCCGGTGGAGTTGTGCATGGGGTGTCTTTGGAACATTTTGTCACCAGCCGAGTCCAAAATTCAGCGGTTTCCCATCTCAGCCCAGAAAGCAGGTAGAACAACTTTTGTGGTGCCTTTCAGCTGCCTACCAAGGTAGTGTAAAAACTATTAAGAGAACTCCTGTCTGGCACCTTCCCCGGTATAGTTGTGCATGGGGTGTCTTTGGAACATTTTGTCACCGGCCGAGTCCAAAATTCAGCGGTTCCCCATCTCAGCCCAGAAAGCAGGTAGAACAACTTTTGTGGTGTCCTTTTGATGCCTACCGGAGCAATGTAAAAACTACCAGGAGAACTCCTGTCTGGCACCTTCCCCGGTGGAGTTGTGCAGGGGGTGTGTTTGGAACATTTTGTCACCAGCAGAGTCCAAAATTCAGCGGTTCCCCATCTCAGCCCAGAAAGCAGGTAGAACAACTTTTGTGGTGCCTTTCAGCTGCCTACCAAGGTAGTGTAAAAACTACCAGGAGAACTCCTGTCTGGCACCTTCCCCGGTGGAGTTGTGCATGGGGTGTGTTTGGAACATTTTGTCACCGGCCGACTCCAAAATTCAGCGGATCCCCATCTCAGCCCAGAAAGCAGGTAGAACAACTTTTGTGGTGCCTTTCAGCTGCCTGCCAAGGTAGTGTAAAAACTACTAAGAGAACTCCTGTCTGGCACCTTCGCCGGTGGAGTTGTGCAGGGGGTGTGTTTGGAACATTTTGTCACCGGCCGAGTCCAAAATTCAGCGATTCCCCATCTCAGCCCAGAAAGCAGGTAGAACAACTTTTGTGGTGTCCTTTTGATGCCTACCGGAGCAATGTAAAAACTACCAAAAGAGCTCGTCCCTGGCACCTTCGCTAGTGGAGTTGTGCATGGGGTGTGTTTGGAACATTTTGTCACCGGCCGACTCCAAAATTCAGCTGTTCCCCATCTCAGCCCAGAAAGCAGGTAGAACAACTTTTGTGGTGCCTTTCAGCTGCCTACCAAGGTAGTGTAAAAACTATTATTGAACTCCTGTCTGGCACCTTCCCCGGTGGAGTTGTGCAGGGGGTGTGTTCGGAATATTTTGTCACCAGCCGAGTCCAAAAATTCAGCGGTTCCCCATCTCAGCCCAGAAAGCAGGTAGAACAACTTTTGTGGTGCCTTTCAAATGCCTACCAAGGTAGTGTAAAAACTACCAAGAGAACTCCTGCCTGGCACCTTCCCCGGGGAGTTGTGCAGGGGGTGTGTTTGGAACATTTTGTCACCGGCCAACTCCAAAATTCAGCGGTTCCCCATCTCAGCCCAGAAAGAAGGTAGAACAACTTTTGTGGTGTCTTTCAGGTGCCTACCAAGGTAGTGTAAAATCTACCAGGAGAACTCCTGTCTGGCACCTTCCCCGGTGGAGTTGTGCAGGGGGTGTGTTTGGAACATTTTGTCACCAGCCGAGTCCAAAATTCAGCGGTTCCCCATCTCAGCCCAGAAAGCAGGTAGAACAACTTTTGTGGTGTCTTTCAGATGCCTACCGGAGCAATGTAAAAACTACCAGGAGAACTCCTGTCTGGCACCTTCCCCGGTGGAGTTGTGCATGGGGTGTGTTTGGAACATTTTGTCACCAGCCGACTCCAAAATTCAGCGTTTCCCCATCTCAGCCCAGAAAGCAGGTAGAACAACTTTTGTGGTGTCTTTCAGATGCCTACCAAGGTAGTGTAAAAACTATCAAGAGAACGCTTGTCTGGCACCTTCCCCGGTGGAGTTTTGCAGGGGGTGTGTTTGGAACATTTTGTCACCGGCCGAGTCCAAAATTCAGCGGTTCCCCATCTCAGCCCAGAAAGCAGGTAGAACAACTTTTGTGGTGCCTTTCAGCTGCCTACCAAGGTAGTGTAAAAACTACCAGGAGAACTCCTGTCTGGCACCTTCGCTAGTGGAGTTGTGCAGGGGGTGTGTTTGGAACATTTTGTCACCGGCCGAGTCCAAAATTCAGCGGTTCCCCATCTCAGCCCAGAAAGCAGGTAGAACAACTTTTGTGGTGTCTTTCAGATGCCTACCGGAGCAATGTAAAAACTACCAGGAGAACTCCTGTCTGGCACCTTCCCCGGTGGAGTTGTGCAGGGGGTGTGTTTGGAACATTTTGTCACCGCCCGACTCCAAAATTCAGCGGTTCCCCATCTCAGCCCAGAAAGCAGGTAGAACAACTTTTGTGGTGCCTTTCAGGTGCCTACCAAGGTAGTGTAAAAACTACCAGGAAAACTCCTGTCTGGCACCTTCCCCGGTGGAGTTGTGCATGGGGTGTGTTTGGAACATTTTGTCACCGGCCGAGTCCAAAATTCAGCGGTTCCCCATCTCAGCCCAGAAAGCAGGTAGAACAACTTTTGTGCTGCCTTTCAGCTCCCTACCAAGGTAGTGTAAAATCTACCAAGAGAACTCCTGCCTGGCACCTTCCCCGGTGGAGTTGTGCATGGGGTGTCTTTGGAACATTTTGTCACCGGCCGAGTCCAAAATTCAGCGATTCCCCATCTCAGCCCAGAAAGCAGATAGAACAACTTTTGTGGTGTCTTTCAGATGCCTACCGGAGCAATGTAAAAACTACCAGGAGAACTCCCGTCTGGCACCTTCCCCGGTGGAGTTGTGCAGGGGGTGTGTTTGGAACATATTGTCACCAGCCGACTCCAAAATTCAGCGTTTCCCCATCTCAGCCCAGAAAGCAGGTAGAACAACTTTTGTGGTGTCTTTCAGATGCCTACCAAGGTAGTGTAAAAACTATCAAGAGAACTCCTGTCTGGCACCTTCCCCGGTGGAGTTGTGCAGGGGGTGTGTTTGGAACATTTTGTCACCAGCCGAGTCCAAAATTCAGCGGTTCCCCATCTCAGCCCAGAAAGCAGGTAGAACAACTTTTGTGGTGTCTTTCAGATGCCTACCGGAGCAATGTAAAAACTACTAAGAGAACTCCTGTCTGGCACCTTCCCCGGTGGAGTTGTGCATGGGGTGTGTTTGGAACATTTTGTCACCAGCCGAGTCCAAAATTCAGCTGTTCCCCATCACAACCCAGAAAGCAGGTAGAACAACTTTTGTGGTGTCTTTTAGATGCCTACCAAGGTAGTGTAAAAACTATCAAGAGAACGCTTGTCTGGCACCTTCCCCGGTGGAGTTTTGCAGGGGGTGTGTTTGGAACATTTTGTCACCGGCCGAGTCCAAAATTCAGCGGTTCCCCATCTCAGCCCAGAAAGCAGGTAGAACAACTTTTGTGGTGCCTTTCAGCTGCCTACCAAGGTAGTGTAAAAACTACCAGGAGAACTCCTGTCTGGCACCTTCGCTAGTGGAGTTGTGCAGGGGGTGTGTTTGGAACATTTTGTCACCGGCCGAGTCCAAAATTCAGCGGTTCCCCATCTCAGCCCAGAAAGCAGGTAGAACAACTTTTGTGGTGTCTTTCAGATGCCTACCGGAGCAATGTAAAAACTACTAAGAGAACTCCTGTCTGGCACCTTCCCCGGTGGAGTTGTGCAGGGGGTGTGTTTGGAACATTTTGTTACCGCCCGACTCCAAAATTCAGCGGTTCCCCATCTCAGCCCAGAAAGCAGGTAGAACAACTTTTGTGGTGTCTTTCAGATGCCTACCAAGGTAGTGTAAAAACTACCAGGAGAACTCCTGTCTGGCACCTTCCCCGGTGGAGTTGTGCATGGGGTGTGTTTGGAACATTTTGTCACCGGCCGAGTCCAAAATTCAGCGATTCCCCATCTCAGCCCAGAAAGCAGGTAGAACAACTTTTGTGCTGCCTTTCAGCTCCCTACCAAGGTAGTGTAAAATCTACCAAGAGAACTCCTGCCTGGCACCTTCCCCGGTGGAGTTGTGCAGGGGCTGTGTTTGGAACATTTTGTCACCGGCCGACTCCAAAATTCAGCGGTTCCCCATCTCAGCCCAGAAAGCAGGTAGAACATCTTTTGTGGTGTCTTTTAGATGCCTACCGGAGCAATGTAAAAACTACCAGGAGAACTCCCGTCTGGCACCTTCCCCGGTGGAGTTGTGCAGGGGGTGTGTTTGGAACATTTTGTCACCAGCCGAGTCCAAAATTCAGCTGTTCCCCATCTCAGCCCAGAAAGCAGGTAGAACAACTTTTGTGGTGTCTTTCAGATGCCTACCAAGGTAGTGTAAAAACTATCAAGAGAACGCTTGTCTGGCACCTTCCCCGGTGGAGTTGTGCAGGGGGTGTGTTTGGAACATTTTGTCACCGGCCGAGTCCAAAATTCAGCGATTCCCCATCTCAGCCCAGAAAGCAGGTAGAACAACTTTTGTGGTGCCTTTCAGGTGCCTACCAAGGTAGTGTAAAAACTACCAGGAGAACTCCTGTCTGGCACCTTCCCCGGTGGAGTTGTGCAGGGGGTGTGTTTGGAACATTTTGTCACCGGCCAAGTCCAAAATTCAGCGATTCCCCATCTCAGCCCAGAAAGCAGGTAGAACAACTTTTGTGGTGCCTTTCAGCTCCCTACCAAGGTAGTGTAAAATCTACCAGGAGAACTCCTGTCTGGCACCTTCCCCGGTGGAGTTGTGCAGGGCGTGTGTTTGGAACATTTTGTCACCAGCCGAGTCCAAAATTCAGCGTTTCCCCATCTCAGCCCAGAAAGCAGGTAGAACAACTTTTGTGGTGTCTTTCAGATGCCTACCAAGGTAGTGTAAAAACTTCTAAGAGAACTCCTGTCTGGCACCTTCCCCGGTGGAGTTGTGCATGGGGTGTGTTTGGAACATTTTGTCACCGGCCGAGTCCAAAATTCAGCGGTTCCCCATCTCAGCCCAGAAAGCAGATAGAACAACTTTTGTGGTGTCTTTCAGATGCCTACCGGAGCAATGTAAAAACTACCAGGAGAACTCCCGTCTGGCACCTTCCCCGGTGGAGTTGTGCAGGGGGTGTGTTTGGAACATATTGTCACCAGCCGACTCCAAAATTCAGCGTTTCCCCATCTCAGCCCAGAAAGCAGGTAGAACAACTTTTGTGGTGTCTTTCAGATGCCTACCAAGGTAGTGTAAAAACTATCAAGAGAACTCCTGTCTGGCACCTTCCCCGGTGGAGTTGTGCAGGGGGTGTGTTTGGAACATTTTGTCACCAGCCGAGTCCAAAATTCAGCGTTTCCCCATCTCAGCCCAGAAAGCAGGTAGAACAACTTTTGTGGTGTCTTTCAGATGCCTACCGGAGCAATGTAAAAACTACTAAGAGAACTCCTGTCTGGCACCTTCCCCGGTGGAGTTGTGCAGGGGGTGTGTTTGGAACATTTTGTCACCGGCCGAGTCCAAAATTCAGCGATTCCCCATCTCAGCCCAGAAAGCAGGTAGAACAACTTTTGTGCTGCCTTTCAGCTCCCTACCAAGGTAGTGTAAAATCTACCAAGAGAACTCCTGCCTGGCACCTTCCCCGGTGGAGTTGTGCAGGGGGTGTGTTTGGAACATTTTGTCACCGGCCGACTCCAAAATTCAGCGGTTCCCCATCTCAGCCCAGAAAGCAGGTAGAACATCTTTTGTGGTGTCTTTTAGATGCCTACCGGAGCAATGTAAAAACTACCAGGAGAACTCCCGTCTGGCACCTTCCCCGGTGGAGTTGTGCAGGGGGTGTGTTTGGAACATTTTGTCACCAGCCGAGTCCAAAATTCAGCGTTTCCCCATCTCAGCCCAGAAAGCAGGTAGAACAACTTTTGTGGTGTCCTTTAGATGCCTACCAAGGTAGTGTAAAAACTATCAAGAGAACGCTTGTCTGGCACCTTCCCCGGTGGAGTTGTGCAGGGGGTGTGTTTGGAACATTTTGTCACCGGCCGAGTCCAAAATTCAGCGATTCCCCATCTCAGCCCAGAAAGCAGGTAGAACAACTTTTGTGGTGCCTTTCAGGTGCCTACCAAGGTAGTGTAAAAACTACCAGGAGAACTCCTGTCTGGCACCTTCCCCGGTGGAGTTGTGCAGGGGGTGTGTTTGGAACATTTTGTCACCAGCCGACTCCAAAATTCAGCGATTCCCCATCTCAGCCCAGAAAGCAGGTAGAACAACTTTTGTGCTGCCTTTCAGCTCCCTACCAAGGTAGTGTAAAATCTACCAGGAGAACTCCTGTCTGGCACCTTCGCTAGTGGAGTTGTGCAGGGGGTGTGTTTGGAACATTTTGTCACCAGCCGACTCCAAAATTCAGCGGTTCCCCATCTCAGCCCAGAAAGCAGGTAGAACAACTTTTGTGGTGTCTTTCAGATGCCTACCAAGGTAGTGTAAAAACTTCTAAGAGAACTCCTGTCTGGCACCTTCCCCGGTGGAGTTGTGCATGGGGTGTCTTTGGAACATTTTCTCACCGGCCGAGTCCAAAATTCAGCGATTCCCCATCTCAGCCCAGAAAGCAGATAGAACAACTTTTGTGGTGTCTTTCAGATGCCTACCGGAGCAATGTAAAAACTACCAGGAGAACTCCCGTCTGGCACCTTCCCCGGTGGAGTTGTGCAGGGGGTGTGTTTGGAACATATTGTCACCAGCCGACTCCAAAATTCAGCGTTTCCCCATCTCAGCCCAGAAAGCAGGTAGAACAACTTTTGTGGTGTCTTTCAGATGCCTACCAAGGTAGTGTAAAAACTATCAAGAGAACTCCTGTCTGGCACCTTCCCCGGTGGAGTTGTGCAGGGGGTGTGTTTGGAACATTTTGTCACCAGCCGACTCCAAAATTCAGCGGTTCCCCATCTCAGCCCAGAAAGCAGGTAGAACAACTTTTGTGGTGTCTTTCAGATGCCTACCGGAGCAATGTAAAAACTACTAAGAGAACTCTTGTCTGGCACCTTCCCCGGTGGAGTTGTGCAGGGGGTGTCTTTGGAACATTTTGTCACCAGCCGACTCCAAAATTCAGCGGTTCCCCATCTCAGCCCAGAAAGCAGGTAGAACAACTTTTGTGGTGTCTTTCAGATGCCTACCAGAGCAATGTAAAAACTACCAGGAGAACTCCTGTCTGGCACCTTCCCCGGTGGAGTTGTGCATGGGGTGTGTTTGGAACATTTTGTCACCAGCCGACTCCAAAATTCAGCTGTTCCCCATCTCAGCCCAGAAAGCAGGTAGAACATCTTTTGTGGTGTCTTTCAGATGCCTACCGGAGCAATGTAAAAACTACCAGGAGAACTCACCGTCTGGCACCTTCCCCGGTGGAGATGTGCAGGGGGTGTCTTTGGAACATTTTGTCACCAGCCGAGTCCAAAATTCAGCGTTTCACCCATCTCAGCCCAGAAAGCAGGTAGAACAACTTTTGTGGTGTCTTTTAGATGCCTACCAAGGTAGTGTAAAAACTATCAAGAGAACTCCTGTCTGGCACCCTTCCCCGGTGGAGTTGTGCAAGGGGGTGTGTTTGGGACATTTTGTCACCAGCCGAGTCCAAAATTCAGCGGTTCCCCATCTCAGCCCAGAAAGCAGGTAGAACAACTTCTGTGGTGTCTTTCAGATGCCTACCGGAGCAATGTAAAAACTACCAGGAGAACTCCTGTCTGGCACCTTCCCCGGTGGAGTTGTGCAGGGGGTGTGTTTGGAACATTTTGTCACCAGCCGAGTCCAAAATTCAGCGTTTTCCCCATCTCAGCCCAGATAGCAGGTAGAACACTTTTTGTGGTGTCTTTTAGATGCCTACCAAGGTAGTGTAAAAACTACTAAGAGAACTCCTGTCTGGCACCTTCCCCGGTGGAGTTTGTGCATGGGGTGTCTTTGGAACATTTTGTCACCGGCCGAGTCCAAAATTCAGCGATTCCCCATCTCAGCCCAGAAAGCAGGTAGAACAACTTTTGTGGTGCCTTTCAAATGCCTACCAAGGTAGTGTAAAAAACTACCAAGAGAACTCCTGCCTGGCACTTCCCCGGTGGAGTTGTGCAGGGGGGTGTGTTTGGAACATTTTGTCACCAGCCGACTCCAAAATTCAGCGTTTCCCCATCTCAGCCCAGAAAGCAGGTAGAACAACTTTTGTGGTGTCTTTCAGATGCCTACCAAGGTAGTGTAAAAACTTCTAAGAGAACTCCTGTCTGGCACCTTCCCCGGTTGGAGTTGTGCATGGGGTTGTCTTTGGAACATTTTCTCACCGGCCGAGTCCAAAATTCAGCGATTCCCCATCTCAGCCCAGAAAGAGCAGATAGAACAACTTTTGTGGTGTCCTTTCAGCTGCCTACCGGAGCAATGTAAAAACTACCAGGAGAACTCCCGTCTGGCACCTTCCCCGGTGGAGTTGTGCAGGGGGTGTGTTTGGAACATATTGTCACCAGCCGACTCCAAAATTCAGCGTTTCCCCATCTCAAGCCCAGAAAGCAGGTAGAACAACTTTTGTGGTGTCTTTCAGATGCCTACCAAGGTAGTTGTAAAAACTATCAAGAGAAATCCTGTCTGGCACCTTCCCCGGTGGAGTTGTGCAGGGGGTGTGTTTGGAACATTTTGTCACCAGCCGACTCCAAAATTCAGCGGTTCCCCATCTCAGCCCAGAAAGCAGGTAGAACAACTTTTGTGTGGTGTCTTTCAGATGCCTACCGGAGCAATGTAAAAACTACTAAGAGAACTCTTGTCTGGCACCTTCCCCGGTGGAGTTGTGCAGGGGGTGTCTTTGGAACATTTTGTCACCAGCCGAGTCCAAAATTCAGCGGTTCCCCATCTCAGCCCAGAAAGCAGGTAGAACAACTTTTGTGGTGTCTTTTAGATGCCTACCAAGGTAGTGTAAAAACTATCAAGAGAACTCCTGTCTGGCACCTTCCCCGGTGGAGTTGTGCAGGGGGTGTGTTTGGAACATTTTGTCACCAGCCGAGTCCAAAATTCAGCGGTTCCCCATCTCAGCCCAGAAAGCAGGTAGAACAACTTCTGTGGTGGTCCTTTCAGATGCCTACCGGAGCAATGTAAAAACTACCAGTGAGAACTCCTGTCTGGCACCTTCCCCGGTGGAGTTGTGCAGGGGGTGTGTTTGGAACATTTTGTCACCAGCCGAGTCCAAAATTCAGCGTTTCCCCATCTCAGCCCAGAAAGCAGGTAGAACAACTTTTGTGGTGTCTTTTAGATGCCTACCAAGGTAGTGTAAAAACTACTAAGAGAACTCCTGTCTGGCACCTTCCCCGGTGGAGTTGTGCATGGGGTGTCTTTGGAACATTTTGTCACCGGCCGAGTCCAAAAATTCAGCGATTCCCCATCTCAGCCCAGAAAGCAGATAGAACAACTTTTGTGGTGTCTTTCAGCTGCCTACCGGAGCAATGTAAAAACTACCAGGAGAACTCCTGTCTGGCACCTTCCCCGGTGGAGTTGTGCATGGGGTGTGTTTGGAACATTTTGTCCCCCAGCCGAGTCCAAAAATTCAGCTGGTTCCCATCTCAGCCCAGAAAGCAGGTAGAACAACTTTTGTGGTGCCTTTCAAATGCTACCAAGGTAGTGTAAAAACTACCAAGAGAACTCCTGCCTGGCACCTTCCCCGGTGGAGTTGTGCAGGGGGTCTGTTTGGAACATTTTGTCACCAGCCGAGTCCAAAAATCAGCGTTTCCCCATCTCAGCCCAGAAAGCAGGTAGAACAACTTTTGTGGTGTCTTTCAGATGCCTACCAAGGTAGTGTAAAAACTTCTAAGAGAACTCCTGTCTGGCACCTTCGCTAGTGGAGTTGTGCATGGGGTGTCTTTGGAACATTTTGTCACCGGCCGAGTCCAAAATTCAGCGATTCCCCATCTCAGCCCAGAAAGCAGGTAGAACAACTTTTGTGGTGTCTTTCAGATGCTACCGGAGCAATGTAAAAACTACCAGGAGAACTCCCGTCTGGCACCTTCCCCAGTGGAGTTGTGCAGGGGGTGTCTTTGGAACATTTTGTCACCAGCCGACTCCAAAATTCAGCGTTTCCCCATCTCAGCCCAGGA
Organism: Falco biarmicus; assembly: GCF_023638135.1. Taxonomy (NCBI): domain Eukaryota; kingdom Metazoa; phylum Chordata; class Aves; order Falconiformes; family Falconidae; genus Falco; species Falco biarmicus. Next base: position 335,885 of record NW_026612007.1, on the reverse strand, counting down.
AAGCAGGTAGAACAACTTTTGTGGTGTCTTTTAGATGCCTACCAAGGTAGTTTGTAAAAACTACTAAGAGAAACTCCTGTCTGGCACCTTCCCCGGTGGAGTTGTGCAGGGGGTGTCTTTGGAACATTTTGTCACCGGCCGAGTCCAAAATTCAGCGATTCCCCATCTCAGCCCATGAAAGCAGATAGAACAACTTCTGTGGTGTCTTTCAGCTGCCTACGGAGCAATGTAAAAACTACCAGGAGAACTCCTGTCTGGCACCTTCCCCGGTTGGAGTTGTGCAGGGGGGTGTGTTTGGAACATATTGTCACCAGCCGACTCCAAAATTCAGCGTTTCCCCATCTCAGCCCAGAAAGCAGGTAGAACAACTTATTGTGGTGTCTTTCAGATGCCTACCAAGGTAGTGTAAAAACTATCAAGAGAACTCCTGTCTGGCACCTTCCCGGTGGAGTTGTGCAGGGGGTGTGTTTGGAACATTTTGTCACCAGCCGAGTCCAAAATTCAGCGGTTCCCCCATCTCAGCCCAGAAAGCAGGTAGAACAACTTTTGTGGTGTCTTTCAGATGCCTACCGGAGCAATATAAAACTACTAAGAGAACTCTTGTCTGGCACCTTCCCCGGTGAGTTGTGCAGGGGGTGTGTTTGGAACATTTTTGCAACCAGCGACTCCAAAATTCAGCGTTTCCCCATCTCAGCCCAGAAAGCAGGAAGAACAACTTTTGTGGTGTCTTTCAGATGCCTACCGGCAGCAATGTAAAAAACTACCAGGAGACCTCCTGTCTGGCACCTTCCCCCAGTGGAGTTGTGTGTGGGGTGTGTTTGGAAACATTTTGTCACCGGCCGACTCCAAAATTCAGCTGTTCCCCATCTCAGCCCAGAAAGCAGGTAGAACATCTTTTGTGGTTGTCTTTCAGATGCCTACCGGAGCAATGTAAAAACTACCAGAGAACTCCCGTCTGGCACCTTCCCCTGTGGAGTTGTGCAGGGGGTGTCTTTGGAACATTTTGTCACCAGCCGACTCCAAAATTCAGCGTTTCCCCATCTCAGCCCAGAAAGCAGGTAGAACAACTTTTGTGGTGTCTTTTAGATGCCTACCAAGGTAGTGTAAAAACTACTAAGAGAACTCCTGTCTGGCACCTTCCCCGGTGGAGTTGCCTTCCCCGGTGGAGTTGTGCAGGGGGTGTCTTTGGAACATTTTGTCACCGGCCGAGTCCAAAATTCAGCGATTCCCCATCTCAGCCCAGAAAGCAGATAGAACAACTTCTGTGGTGTCTTTCAGCTGCCTACCGGAGCAATGTAAAAACTACCAGGAGAACTCCTGTCTGGCACCTTCCCCGGTGGAGTTGTGCATGGGGTGTGTTTGGAACATTTTGTCACCAGCCGAGTCCAAAAATTCAGCGGTTCCCCATCTCAGCCCAGAAAGCAGGTAGAACAACTTTTGTGGTGCCTTTCAAATGCCTACCAAGGTAGTGTAAAAACTACCAAGAGAACTCCTGCCTGGCACCTTCCCCGGTGGAGTTGTGCAGGGGGTGTGTTTGGAACATTTTGTCACCAGCCGAGTCCAAAATTCAGCGTTTCCCCATCTCAGCCCAGAAAGCAGGTAGAACAACTTTTGTGGTGTCTTTCAGATGCCTACCAAGGTAGTGTAAAAACTTCTAAGAGAACTCCTGTCTGGCACCTTCCCCGGTGGAGTTGTGCATGGGGTGTCTTTGGAACATTTTGTCACCGGCCGAGTCCAAAATTCAGCGATTCCCCATCTCAGCCCAGAAAGCAGATAGAACAACTTTTGTGGTGTCTTTCAGATGCCTACCGGAGCAATGTAAAAACTACCAGGAAAACTCCCGTCTGGCACCTTCCCCGGTGGAGTTGTGCAGGGGGTGTGTTTGGAACATATTGTCACCAGCCGACTCCAAAATTCAGCGTTTCCCCATCTCAGCCCAGAAAGCAGGTAGAACAACTTTTGTGGTGTCTTTCAGATGCCTACCAAGGTAGTGTAAAAACTATCAAGAGAACTCCTGTCTGGCACCTTCCCCGGTGGAGTTGTGCAGGGGGTGTGTTTGGAACATTTGTCACCAGCCGAGTCCAAAATTCAGCGGTTCCCCATCTCAGCCCAGAAAGCAGGTAGAACAACTTTTGTGGTGTCTTTTAGATGCCTACCAAGGTAGTGTAAAAACTACTAAGAGAACTCCTGTCTGGCACCTTCCCCGGTGGAGTTGTGCATGGGGTGTGTTTGGAACATTTTGTCACCGGCCGAGTCCAAAATTCAGCGATTCCCCATCTCAGCCCAGAAAGCAGATAGAACAACTTTTGTGGTGTCTTTCAGGTGCCTACCGGAGCAATGTAAAAACTACCAGGAGAACTCCCGTCTGGCACCTTCCCCGGTGGAGTTGTGCAGGGGGTGTGTTTGGAACATTTTGTCACCAGCCGAGTCCAAAATTCAGCGATTCCCCATCTCAGCCCAGAAAGCAGGTAGAACAACTTTTGTGGTGTCTTTCACATGCCTACCAAGGTAGTGTAAAAACTATCACGAGAACGCTTGTCTGGCACATTCCCCGGTGGAGTTGTGCATGGGGTGTCTTTGGAACATTTTGTCACCGGCCGAGTCCAAAATTCAGCGGTTCCCCATCTCAGCCCAGAAAGCAGGTAAAACAACTTTTGTGGTGTCTTTCAGATGCCTACCAAGGTAGTGTAAAAACTCTCAAGAGAACTCTTGTCTGGCACCTTCCCCGGTGGAGTTGTGCATGGGGTGTCTTTGGAACATTTTGTCACCAGCCGACTCCAAAATTCAGCGGTTCCCCATCTCAGCCCAGAAAGCAGGTAGAACAACTTTTGTGGTGTCTTTCAGATGCCTACCAGAGCAATGTAAAAACTACCAGGAGAACTCCTGTCTGGCACCTTCCCCGGTGGAGTTGTGCAGGGGGTGTCTTTGGAACATTTTGTCACCAGCCGACTCCAAAATTCAGCTGTTCCCCATCTCAGCCCAGAAAGCAGGTAGAACAACTTTTGTGGTGTCTTTCAGATGCCTACTGGAGCAATGTAAAAACTACCAGGAGAACTCCCGTCTGGCACCTTCCCCGGTGGAGTTGTGCAGGGGGTGTGTTTGGAACATTTTGTCACCAGCCGACTCCAAAATTCAGCGTTTCCCCATCTCAGCCCAGAAAGCAGGTAGAACAACTTTTGTGGTGCCTTTCAGGTGCCTACCAAGGTAGTGTAAAAACTACCAGGAGAACTCCTGTCTGGCACCTTCCCCGGTGGAGTTGTGCAGGGGGTGTGTTTGGAACATTTTGTCACCGGCCGACTCCAAAATTCAGCGGTTCCCCATCTCAGCCCAGAAAGCAGGTAGAACAACTTTTGTGGTGTCTTTCAGCTGCCTACCAAGGTAGTGTAAAAACTACTAAGAGAACTCCTGTCTGGCACCTTCCCCGGTGGAGTTGTGCAGGGGGTGTCTTTGGAACATTTTGTCACCGGCCGAGTCCAAAATTCAGCGGTTCCCCATCTCAGCCCAGAAAGCAGGTAGAACAACTTTTGTGGTGTCTTTCAGATGCCTACCGGAGCAATGTAAAAACTACCAGGAGAACTCCTGTCTGGCACCTTCCCCGGTGGAGTTGTGCATGGGGTGTGTTTGGAACATTTTGTCACCAGCCGACTCCAAAATTCAGCGTTTCCCCATCTCAGCCCAGAAAGCAGGTAGAACAACTTTTGTGGTGCCTTTCAGCTGCCTACCAAGGTAGTGTAAAAACTATTAAGAGAACTCCTGTCTGGCACCTTCCCCGGTGGAGTTGTGCATGGGGTGTCTTTGGAACATTTTGTCACCGGCCGAGTCCAAAATTCAGCGATTCCCCATCTCAGCCCAGAAAGCAGGTAGAACAACTTTTGTGGTGTCCTTTTGATGCCTACCGGAGCAATGTAAAAACTACCAACAGAGCTCGTCCCTGGCACCTTCGCTAGTGGAGTTGTGCATGGGGTGTGTTTGGAACATTTTGTCACCGGCTGACTCCAAAATTCAGCGGTTCCCCATCTCAGCCCAGAAAGCAGGTAGAACAACTTTTGTGGTGCCTTTTAGCTGCCTACCAAGGTAGTGTAAAAACTATTATGAGAACTCCTGCCTGGCACCTTCCCCGGTGGAGTTGTGCATGGGGTGTGTTTGGAACATTTTGTCACCGGCCGAGTCCAAAATTCAGCGTTTCCCCATCTCAGCCCAGAAAGCAGGTAGAACAACTTTTGTGGTGTCTTTCAGATGCCTACCGGAGCAATGTAAAAACTACCAGGAGAACTCCCGTCTGGCACCTTCCCCGGTGGTGTTGTGCAGGGGGTGTGTTTGGAACATTTTGTCACCAGCCGAGTCCAAAATTCAGCGGTTCCCCATCTCAGCCCAGAAAGCAGGTAGAACAACTTTTGTGGTGTCTTTCAGATGCCTACCGGAGCAATGTAAAAACTACCAGGAGAACTCCTGCCTGGCACCTTCCCCGGTGGAGTTGTGCAGGGGGTGTGTTTGGAACATTTTGTCACCGGCCGAGTCCAAAATTCAGCGGTTCCCCATCTCAGCCCAGAAAGCAGGTAGAACAACTTTTGTGGTGTCTTTCAGATGCCTACCAAGGTAGTGTAAAAACTATCAAGAGAACGCTTGTCTGGCACATTCCCCGGTGGAGTTGTGCATGGGGTGTGTTTGGAACATTTTGTCACCGGCCGAGTCCAAAATTCAGCGTTTCCCCATCTCAGCCCAGAAAGCAGGTAGAACAACTTTTGTGGTGTCTTTCAGCTGCCTACCGGAGCAATGTAAAAACTACAGGAGAACTCCTGTCTGGCACCTTCCCCGGTGGAGTTGTGCATGGGGTGTGTTCGGAATATTTTGTCACCAGCCGAGTCCAAAAATTCAGCGGTTCCCCATCTCAGCCCAGAAAGCAGGTAGAACAACTTTTGTGGTGCCTTTCAAATGCCTACCAAGGTAGTGTAAAAACTACCAAGAGAACTCCTGCCTGGCACCTTCCCCGGTGGAGTTGTGCATGGGGTGTGTTTGGAACATTTTGTCACCGGCCGAGTCCAAAATTCAGCGGTTCCCCATCTCAGCCCAGAAAGCAGGTAGAACAACTTTTGTGGTGCCTTTCAGATGCCTACCAAGGTAGTGTAAAAACTACCAGGAGAACTCCTGTCTGGCACCTTCGCTAGTGGAGTTGTGCATGGGGTGTGTTTGGAACATTTTGTCACCGGCCGACTCCAAAATTCAGCGGTTCCCCATCTCAGCCCAGAAAGCAGGTAGAACAACTTTTGTGGTGCCTTTCAGCTGCCTACCAAGGTAGTGTAAAAACTACTAAGAGAACTCCTGTCTGGCACCTTCCCCGGTGGAGTTGTGCAGGGGGTGTGTTTGGAACATTTTGTCACCGGCCGAGTCCAAAATTCAGCGGTTCCCCATCTCAGCCCAGAAAGCAGGTAGAACAACTTTTGTGGTGTCTTTCAGATGCCTACCGGAGCAATGTAAAAACTACCAGGAGAACTCCTGTCTGCCACCTTCCCCGGTGGAGTTGTGCATGGGGTGTCTTTGGAACATTTTGTCACCGGCCGAGTCCAAAATTCAGCGATTCCCCATCTCAGCCCAGAAAGCAGGTAGAACAACTTTTGTGGTGTCTTTCAGATGCCTACCAGAGCAATGTAAAAACTACCAGGAGAACTCCTGTCTGCCACCTTCCCCGGTGGAGTTGTGCAGGGGGTGTGTTTGGAACATTTTGTCACCGGCCGACTCCAAAATTCAGCGGTTCCCCATCTCAGCCCAGAAAGCAGGTAGAACATCTTTTGTGGTGTCTTTTAGATGCCTACCGGAGCAATGTAAAAACTACCAGGAGAACTCCTGTCTGGCACCTTCCCCGGTATAGTTGTGCAGGGGGTGTCTTTGGAACATTTTGTCACCGGCCGACTCCAAAATTCAGCTGTTCCCCATCTCAGCCCAGAAAGCAGATAGAACAACTTTTGTGGTGTCTTTCAGATGCCTACCGGAGCAATGTAAAAACTACCAGGAGAACTCCTGCCTGGCACCTTCCCCGGTGGTGTTGTGCAGGGGGTGTGTTTGGAACATTTTGTCACCAGCCGAGTCCAAAATTCAGCGGTTCCCCATCTCAGCCCAGAAAGCAGGTAGAACAACTTTTGTGGTGTCTTTCAGATGCCTACCAAGGTAGTGTAAAAACTACTAAGAGAACTCCTGTCTGGCACCTTCCCCGGTGGAGTTGTGCAGGGGGTGTGTTTGGAACATTTTGTCACCGGCCGAGTCCAAAATTCAGCGGTTCCCCATCTCAGCCCAGAAAGCAGGTAGAACAACTTTTGTGGTGTCTTTCAGATGCCTACCAAGGTAGTGTAAAAACTATCAAGAGAACGCTTGTCTGGCACATTCCCCGGTGGAGTTGTGCATGGGGTGTGTTTGGAACATTTTGTCACCGGCCGAGTCCAAAATTCAGCGGTTCCCCATCTCAGCCCAGAAAGCAGGTAGAACAACTTTTGTGGTGTCTTTCAGCTGCCTACCGGAGCAATGTAAAAACTACCAGGAGAACTCCTGTCTGGCACCTTCCCCGGTGGAGTTGTGCATGGGGTGTGTTCGGAACATTTTGTCACCAGCCGAGTCCAAAAATTCAGCGGTTCCCCATCTCAGCCCAGAAAGCAGGTAGAACAACTTTTGTGGTGTCTTTCAGCTGCCTACCAAGGTAGTGTAAAAACTACCAAGAGAACTCCTGCCTGGCACCTTCCCCGGTGGAGTTGTGCATGGGGTGTGTTTGGAACATTTTGTCACCGGGCGACTCCAAAATTCAGCGGTTCCCCATCTCAGCCCAGAAAGCAGGTAGAACAACTTTTGTGGTGCCTTTCAGGTGCCTACCAAGGTAGTGTAAAAACTACTAAGAGAACTCCTGTCTGGCACCTTCCCCGGTGGAGTTGTGCATGGGGTGTCTTTGGAACATTTTGTCACCGGCCGAGTCCAAAATTCAGCGGTTCCCCATCTCAGCCCAGAAAGCAGGTAGAACAACTTTTGTGGTGTCTTTCAGCTGCCTACCGGAGCAATGTAAAAACTACCAGGAGAACTCCTGTCTGGCACCTTCCCCGGTGGAGTTGTGCATGGGGTGTGTTTGGAACATTTTGTCACCGGCCGACTCCAAAATTCAGCGGTTCCCCATCTCAGCCCAGAAAGCAGGTAGAACAACTTTTGTGGTGTCTTTCAGATGCCTACCGGAGCAATGTAAAAACTACCAGGAGAACTCCTGTCTGGCACCTTCCCCGGTGGAGTTGTGCATGGGGTGTGTTTGGAACATTTTGTCACCAGCCGACTCCAAAATTCAGCGGATCCCCATCTCAGCCCAGAAAGCAGGTAGAACAACTTTTGTGGTGCCTTTCAAATGCCTACCAAGGTAGTGTAAAAACTACCAGGAGAACTCCTGCCTGGCACCTTCCCCGGTGGAGTTGTGCATGGGGTGTCTTTGGAACATTTTGCCACCGGCCGAGTCCAAAATTCAGCGATTCCCCATCTCAGCCCAGAAAGCAGGTAGAACAACTTTTGTGGTGTCTTTCAGATGCCTACCAAGGTAGTGTAAAAACTATCAAGAGAACGCTTGTCTGGCACATTCCCCGGTGGAGTTGTGCATGGGGTGTCTTTGGAACATTTTGTCACCGGCCGAGTCCAAAATTCAGCGATTCCCCATCTCAGCCCAGAAAGCAGGTAGAACAACTTTTGTGGTGTCTTTCAGATGCCTACCGGAGCAATGTAAAAACTACCAGGAGAACTCCTGTCTGGCACCTTCCCCGGTGGAGTTGTGCAGGGGGTGTGTTTGAAACATTTTGTCACCAGCCGACTCCAAAATTCAGCGGTTCCCCATCTCAGCCCAGAAAGCAGGTAGAACAACTTTTGTGGTGCCTTTCAGCTGCCTACCAAGGTAGTGTAAAAACTATTAAGAGAACTCCTGTCTGGCACCTTCCCCGGTGGAGTTGCGCATGGGGTGTGTTTGGAACATTTTGTCACCGGCCGAGTCCAAAATTCAGCGGTTCCCCATCTCAGCCCAGAAAGCAGGTAGAACAACTTTTGTGGTGTCTTTCAGATGCCTACTGGAGCAATGTAAAAACTACCAAGAGAACTCCTGTCTGGCACCTTCCCCGGTGGAGTTGTGCATGGGGTGTCTTTGGAACATTTTGTCACTGGCCGAGTCCAAAATTCAGCGGTTCCCCATCTCAGCCCAGAAAGCAGGTAGAACAACTTTTGTGGTGTCTTTCAGATGCCTACCGGAGCAATGTAAAAACTACCAGGAGAACTCCTGCCTGGCACCTTCCCCGGTGGAGTTGTGCATGGGGTGTCTTTGGAACATTTTGTCACCGGCCGAGTCCAAAATTCAGCGATTCCCCATCTCAGCCCAGAAAGCAGATAGAACAACTTTTGTGGTGTCTTTCAGATGCCTACCGGAGCAATGTAAAAACTACCAGGAGAACTCCCGTCTGGCACCTTCCCCGGTGGAGTTGTGCAGGGGGTGTGTTTGGAACATTTTGTCACCAGCCGAGTCCAAAATTCAGCGTTTCCCCATCTCAGCCCAGAAAGCAGGTAGAACAACTTTTGTGGTGTCTTTCAGATGCCTACCAAGGTAGTGTAAAAACTACTAAGAGAACTCCTGTCTGGCACCTTCCCCGGTGGAGTTGTGCAGGGGGTGTGTTTGGAACATTTTGTCACCGGCCGAGTCCAAAATTCAGCGGTTCCCCATCTCAGCCCAGAAAGCAGGTAGAACAACTTTTGTGGTGTCTTTCAGATGCCTACCAAGGTAGTGTAAAAACTCTCAAGAGAACTCTTGTCTGGCACCTTCCCCGGTGGAGTTGTGCAGGGGGTGTCTTTGGAACATTTTGTCACCAGCCGACTCCAAAATTCAGCGGTTCCCCATCTCAGCCCAGAAAGCAGGTAGAACAACTTTTGTGGTGTCTTTCAGATGCCTACCGGAGCAATGTAAAAACTACCAGGAGAACTCCTGTCTGGCACCTTCCCCGGTGGAGTTGTGCAGGGGGTGTGTTTGGAACATTTTGTCACCAGCCGAGTCCAAAATTCAGCGATTCCCCATCTCAGCCCAGAAAGCAGGTAGAACAACTTTTGTGGTGTCTTTCAGATGCCTACCAAGGTAGTGTAAAAACTATCAAGAGAACGCTTGTCTGGCACATTCCCCGGTGGAGTTGTGCATGGGGTGTGTTTGGAACATTTTGTCACCAGCCGAGTCCAAAATTCAGCGATTCCCCATCTCAGCCCAGAAAGCAGATAGAACAACTTTTGTGGTGTCTTTCAGATGCCTACCGGAGCAATGTAAAAACTACCAAGAGAACTCCTGTCTGGCACCTTCCCCGGTGGAGTTGTGCAGGGGGTGTGTTTGAAACATTTTGTCACCAGCCGACTCCAAAATTCAGCGATTCCCCATCTCAGCCCAGAAAGCAGGTAGAACAACTTTTGTGGTGTCTTTTAGATGCCTACCAAGGTAGTGTAAAAACTACCAAGAGAACTCCTGTCTGGCACCTTCCCCGGTGGAGTTGTGCAGGGGGTGTGTTTGGAACATTTTGTCACCGGCCGACTCCAAAATTCAGCGGTTCCCCATCTCAGCCCAGAAAGCAGGTAGAACAACTTTTGTGGTGCCTTTCAGGTGCCTACCAAGGTAGTGTAAAAACTACTAAGAGAACTCCTGTCTGGCACCTTCCCCGGTGGAGTTGTGCATGGGGTGTCTTTGGAACATTTTGTCACTGGCCGAGTCCAAAATTCAGCGGTTCCCCATCTCAGCCCAGAAAGCAGGTAGAACAACTTTTGTGGTGTCTTTCAGATGCCTACCGGAGCAATGTAAAAACTACCAGGAGAACTCCTGTCTGGCACCTTCCCCGGTGGAGTTGTGCAGGGGGTGTGTTTGGAACATTTTGTCACCAGCCGACTCCAAAATTCAGCGGTTCCCCATCTCAGCCCAGAAAGCAGGTAGAACAACTTTTGTGGTGCCTTTCAAATGCCTACCAAGGTAGTGTAAAAACTACCAAGAGAACTCCTGCCTGGCACCTTCCCCGGTGGAGTTGTGCATGGGGTGTCTTTGGAACATTTTGTCACCGGCCGAGTCCAAAATTCAGCGATTCCCCATCTCAGCCCAGAAAGCAGGTAGAACAACTTTTGTGGTGTCTTTCAGATGCCTACCAAGGTAGTGTAAAAACTACTAAGAGAACTCCTGTCTGGCACCTTCCCCGGTGGAGTTGTGCAGGGGGTGTGTTTGGAACATTTTGTCACCGGCCGAGTCCAAAATTCAGCGGTTCCCCATCTCAGCCCAGAAAGCAGGTAGAACAACTTTTGTGGTGTCTTTCAGCTGCCTACCGGAGCAATGTAAAAACTACCAGGAGAACTCCTGTCTGGCACCTTCCCCGGTGGAGTTGTGCATGGGGTGTGTTCGGAACATTTTGTCACCAGCCGAGTCCAAAAATTCAGCGGTTCCCCATCTCAGCCCAGAAAGCAGGTAGAACAACTTTTGTGGTGCCTTTCAGCTGCCTACCAAGGTAGTGTAAAAACTACCAAGAGAACTCCTGCCTGGCACCTTCCCCGGTGGAGTTGTGCATGGGGTGTGTTTGGAACATTTTGTCACCGGGCGACTCCAAAATTCAGCGGTTCCCCATCTCAGCCCAGAAAGCAGGTAGAACAACTTTTGTGGTGCCTTTCAGGTGCCTACCAAGGTAGTGTAAAAACTACTAAGAGAACTCCTGTCTGGCACCTTCCCCGGTGGAGTTGTGCATGGGGTGTCTTTGGAACATTTTGTCACCGGCCGAGTCCAAAATTCAGCGATTCCCCATCTCAGCCCAGAAAGCAGGTAGAACAACTTTTGTGGTGTCTTTCAGATGCCTACCAAGGTAGTGTAAAAACTATCAAGAGAACGCTTGTCTGGCACATTCCCCGGTGGAGTTGTGCATGGGGTGTCTTTGGAACATTTTGTCACCGGCCGAGTCCAAAATTCAGCGATTCCCCATCTCAGCCCAGAAAGCAGATAGAACAACTTTAGTGGTGTCTTTCAGATGCCTACCGGAGCAATGTAAAAACTACCAGGAGAACTCCTGTCTGGCACCTTCCCCGGTGGAGTTGTGCAGGGGGTGTGTTTGGAACATTTTGTCACCAGCCGACTCCAAAATTCAGCGGTTCCCCATCTCAGCCCAGAAAGCAGGTAGAACAACTTTTGTGGTGCCTTTCAAATGCCTACCAAGGTAGTGTAAAAACTACCAAGAGAACTCCTGCCTGGCACCTTCCCCGGTGGAGTTGTGCATGGGGTGTCTTTGGAACATTTTGTCACCGGCCGAGTCCAAAATTCAGCGATTCCCCATCTCAGCCCAGAAAGCAGGTAGAACAACTTTTGTGGTGTCTTTCAGATGCCTACCAAGGTAGTGTAAAAACTACTAAGAGAACTCCTGTCTGGCACCTTCCCCGGTGGAGTTGTGCAGGGGGTGTGTTTGGAACATTTTGTCACCGGCCGAGTCCAAAATTCAGCGGTTCCCCATCTCAGCCCAGAAAGCAGGTAGAACAACTTTTGTGGTGTCTTTCAGCTGCCTACCGGAGCAATGTAAAAACTACCAGGAGAACTCCTGTCTGGCACCTTCCCCGGTGGAGTTGTGCATGGGGTGTGTTCGGAACATTTTGTCACCAGCCGAGTCCAAAAATTCAGCGGTTCCCCATCTCAGCCCAGAAAGCAGGTAGAACAACTTTTGTGGTGCCTTTCAGCTGCCTACCAAGGTAGTGTAAAAACTACCAAGAGAACTCCTGCCTGGCACCTTCCCCGGTGGAGTTGTGCATGGGGTGTGTTTGGAACATTTTGTCACCGGGCGACTCCAAAATTCAGCGGTTCCCCATCTCAGCCCAGAAAGCAGGTAGAACAACTTTTGTGGTGCCTTTCAGGTGCCTACCAAGGTAGTGTAAAAACTACTAAGAGAACTCCTGTCTGGCACCTTCCCCGGTGGAGTTGTGCATGGGGTGTCTTTGGAACATTTTGTCACCGGCCGAGTCCAAAATTCAGCGATTCCCCATCTCAGCCCAGAAAGCAGGTAGAACAACTTTTGTGGTGTCTTTCAGATGCCTACCAAGGTAGTGTAAAAACTATCAAGAGAACGCTTGTCTGGCACATTCCCCGGTGGAGTTGTGCATGGGGTGTCTTTGGAACATTTTGTCACCGGCCGAGTCCAAAATTCAGCGATTCCCCATCTCAGCCCAGAAAGCAGATAGAACAACTTTAGTGGTGTCTTTCAGATGCCTACCGGAGCAATGTAAAAACTACCAGGAGAACTCCTGTCTGGCACCTTCCCCGGTGGAGTTGTGCAGGGGGTGTGTTTGAAACATTTTGTCACCAGCCGACTCCAAAATTCAGCGATTCCCCATCTCAGCCCAGAAAGCAGGTAGAACAACTTTTGTGGTGCCTTTCAGCTGCCTACCAAGGTAGTGTAAAAACTATTAAGAGAACTCCTGTCTGGCACCTTCCCCGGTGGAGTTGTGCATGGGGTGTCTTTGGAACATTTTGTCACCGGCCGACTCCAAAATTCAGCGGTTCCCCATCTCAGCCCAGAAAGCAGGTAGAACAACTTTTGTGGTGTCTTTCAGATGCCTACCGGAGCAATGTAAAAACTACCAAGAGAACTCCTGTCTGGCACCTTCCCCGGTGGAGTTGTGCATGGGGTGTCTTTGGAACATTTTGTCACTGGCCGAGTCCAAAATTCAGCGGTTCCCCATCTCAGCCCAGAAAGCAGGTAGAACAACTTTTGTGGTGTCTTTCAGATGCCTACCGGAGCAATGTAAAAACTACCAGGAGAACTCCTGTCTGGCACCTTCCCCGGTGGAGTTGTGCAGGGGGTGTGTTTGGAACATTTTGTCACCAGCCGAGTCCAAAATTCAGCGGTTCCCCATCTCAGCCCAGAAAGCAGGTAGAACAACTTTTGTGGTGTCTTTCAGATGCCTACCGGAGCAATGTAAAAACTACCAGGAGAACTCCTGCCTGGCACCTTCCCCGGTGGAGTTGTGCATGGGGTGTCTTTGGAACATTTTGTCACCAGCCGAGTCCAAAATTCAGCGATTCCCCATCTCAGCCGAGAAAGCAGATAGAACAACTTTTGTGGTGTCTTTCAGATGCCTACCGGAGCAATGTAAAAACTACCAGGAGAACTCCCGTCTGGCACCTTCCCCGGTGGAGTTGTGCAGGGGGTGTGTTTGGAACATTTTGTCACCAGCCGAGTCCAAAATTCAGCGTTTCCCCATCTCAGCCCAGAAAGCAGGTAGAACAACTTTTGTGGTGTCTTTCAGCTGCCTACCAAGGTAGTGTAAAAACTATTAAGAGAACTCCGGTCTGGCACCTTCCCCGGTGGAGTTGTGCATGGGGTGTGTTTGGAACATTTTGTCACCGGCCGAGTCCAAAATTCAGCGGTTCCCCATCTCAGCCCAGAAAGCAGGTAGAACAACTTTTGTGGTGTCTTTCAGATGCCTACCGGAGCAATGTAAAAACTACCAAGAGAACTCCTGTCTGGCACCTTCCCCGGTGGAGTTGTGCATGGGGTGTCTTTGGAACATTTTGTCACTGGCCGAGTCCAAAATTCAGCGGTTCCCCATCTCAGCCCAGAAAGCAGGTAGAACAACTTTTGTGGTGTCTTTCAGATGCCTACCGGAGCAATGTAAAAACTACCAGGAGAACTCCTGTCTGGCACCTTCCCCGGTGGAGTTGTGCAGGGGGTGTGTTTGGAACATTTTGTCACCAGCCGAGTCCAAAATTCAGCGGTTCCCCATCTCAGCCCAGAAAGCAGGTAGAACAACTTTTGTGGTGTCTTTCAGATGCCTACCGGAGCAATGTAAAAACTACCAGGAGAACTCCTGCCTGGCACCTTCCCCGGTGGAGTTGTGCATGGGGTGTCTTTGGAACATTTTGTCACCGGCCGAGTCCAAAATTCAGCGATTCCCCATCTCAGCCCAGAAAGCAGATAGAACAACTTTTGTGGTGTCTTTCAGATGCCTACCGGAGCAATGTAAAAACTACCAGGAGAACTCCCGTCTGGCACCTTCCCCGGTGGAGTTGTGCAGGGGGTGTGTTTGGAACATTTTGTCACCAGCCGAGTCCAAAATTCAGCGTTTCCCCATCTCAGCCCAGAAAGCAGGTAGAACAACTTTTGTGGTGTCTTTCAGATGCCTACCAAGGTAGTGTAAAAACTACTAAGAGAACTCCTGTCTGGCACCTTCCCCGGTGGAGTTGTGCATGGGGTGTGTTTGGAACATTTTGTCACCGGCCGAGTCCAAAATTCAGCGGTTCCCCATCTCAGCCCAGAAAGCAGGTAGAACAACTTTTGTGGTGTCTTTCAGATGCCTACCAAGGTAGTGTAAAAACTCTCAAGAGAACTCTTGTCTGGCACCTTCCCCGGTGGAGTTGTGCAGGGGGTGTGTTTGGAACATTTTGTCACCGGCCGAGTCCAAAATTCAGCGATTCCCCATCTCAGCCCAGAAAGCAGGTAGAACAACTTTTGTGCAGCCTTTCAGCTCCCTACCAAGGTAGTGTAAAATCTACCAGGAGAACTCCTGTCTGGCACCTTCCCCGGTGGAGTTGTGCAGGGGGTGTCTTTGGAACATTTTGTCACCAGCCGAGTCCAAAATTCAGCTGTTCCCCATCTCAGCCCAGAAAGCAGGTAGAACAACTTTTGTGGTGTCTTCTAGATGCCTACCAAGGTAGTGTAAAAACTACTAAGAGAACGCTTGTCTGGCACCTTCCCCGGTGGAGTTGTGCATGGGGTGTGTTTGGAACATTTTGTCACCGGCCGAGTCCAAAATTCAGCGATTCCCCATCTCAGCCCAGAAAGCAGGTAGAACAACTTTTGTGGTGCCTTTCAGGTGCCTACCAAGGTAGTGTAAAAACTACCAGGAGAACTCCTGTCTGGCACCTTCCCTGGTGGAGTTGTGCAGGGGGTGTGTTTGGAACATTTTGTCACCGGCCGAGTCCAAAATTCAGCGATTCCCCATCTCAGCCCAGAAAGCAGGTAGAACAACTTTTGTGCAGCCTTTCAGCTCCCTACCAAGGTAGTGTAAAATCTACCAGGAGAACTCCTGTCTGGCACCTTCCCCGGTGGAGTTGTGCAGGGGGTGTGTTTGGAACATTTTGTCACCAGCCGACTCCAAAATTCAGCGGTTCCCCATCTCAGCCCAGAAAGCAGGTAGAACAACTTTTGTGGTGTCTTTCAGATGCCTACCAAGGTACTGTAAAAACTACCAAGAGAACTCCTGTCTGGCACCTTCCCCAGTGGAGTTGTGCATGGGGTGTCTTTGGAACATTTTGTCACCGGCCGAGTCCAAAATTCAGCGATTCCCCATCTCAGCCCAGAAAGCAGATAGAACAACTTTTGTGGTGTCTTTCAGATGCCTACCGGAGCAATGTAAAAACTACCAGGAGAACTCCCGTCTGGCACCTTCCCCGGTGGAGTTGTGCAGGGGGTGTGTTTGGAACATATCGTCACCAGCCGACTCCAAAATTCAGCGTTTCCCCATCTCAGCCCAGAAAGCAGGTAGAACAACTTTTGTGGTGTCTTTCAGATGCCTACCAAGGTAGTGTAAAAACTATCAAGAGAACTCCTGTCTGGCACCTTCGCTAGTGGAGTTGTGCAGGGGGTGTGTTTGGAACATTTTGTCACCGGGCGACTCCAAAATTCAGCGTTTCCCCATCTCAGCCCAGAAAGCAGGTAGAACAACTTTTGTGGTGTCTTTCAGATGCCTACCAGAGCAATGTAAAAACTACCAGGAGAACTCCTGTCTGGCACCTTCCCCGGTGGAGTTGTGCAGGGGGTGTGTTTGGAACATTTTGTCACCAGCCGAGTCCAAAATTCAGCGTTTCCCCATCTCAGCCCAGAAAGCAGGTAGAACAACTTTTGTGGTGTCTTTCAGATGCCTACCAAGGTAGTGTAAAAACTATCAAGAGAACGCTTGTCTGGCACATTCCCCGGTGGAGTTGTGCATGGGGTGTCTTTGGAACATTTTGTCACCGGCCGAGTCCAAAATTCAGCGATTCCCCATCTCAGCCCAGAAAGCAGGTAGAACAACTTTTGTGGTGTCTTTCAGATGCCTACCGGAGCAATGTAAAAACTACCAAGAGAACTCCTGTCTGGCACCTTCCCCGGTGGAGTTGTGCAGGGGGTGTGTTTGAAACATTTTGTCACCAGCCGACTCCAAAATTCAGCGATTCCCCATCTCAGCCCAGAAAGCAGGTAGAACAACTTTTGTGGTGTCTTTTAGATGCCTACCAAGGTAGTGTAAAAACTACCAAGAGAACTCCTGTCTGGCACCTTCCCCGGTGGAGTTGTGCATGGGGTGTGTTTGGAACATTTTGTCACCGGCCGAGTCCAAAATTCAGCGGTTCCCCATCTCAGCCCAGAAAGCAGGTAGAACAACTTTTGTGGTGTCTTTCAGCTGCCTACCGGAGCAATGTAAAAACTACCAGGAGAACTCCTGTCTGGCACCTTCCCCGGTGGAGTTGTGCATGGGGTGTGTTTGGAACATTTTGTCACCAGCCGAGTCCAAAAATTCAGCGGTTCCCCATCTCAGCCCAGAAAGCAGGTAGAACAACTTTTGTGGTGCCTTTCAGCTGCCTACCAAGGTAGTGTAAAAACTACCAAGAGAACTCCTGCCTGGCACCTTCCCCGGTGGAGTTGTGCATGGGGTGTGTTTGGAACATTTTGTCACCGGCCGACTCCAAAATTCAGCGGTTCCCCATCTCAGCCCAGAAAGCAGGTAGAACAACTTTTGTGGTGCCTTTCAGCTGCCTACCAAGGTAGTGTAAAAACTACTAAGAGAACTCCTGTCTGGCACCTTCCCCGGTGGAGTTGTGCATGGGGTGTCTTTGGAACATTTTGTCACCGGCCGAGTCCAAAATTCAGCGGTTCCCCATCTCAGCCCAGAAAGCAGGTAGAACAACTTTTGTGGTGTCTTTCAGATGCCTACCGGAGCAATGTAAAAACTACCAGGAGAACTCCTGTCTGGCACCTTCCCCGGTGGAGTTGTGCATGGGGTGTCTTTGGAACATTTTGTCACCAGCCGACTCCAAAATTCAGCGGTTCCCCATCTCAGCCCAGAAAGCAGGTAGAACAACTTTTGTGGTGCCTTTCAAATGCCTACCAAGGTAGTGTAAAAACTATCAAGAGAACGCTTGTCTGGCACATTCCCCGGTGGAGTTGTGCATGGGGTGTCTTTGGAACATTTTGTCACCGGCCGAGTCCAAAATTCAGCGATTCCCCATCTCAGCCCAGAAAGCAGGTAGAACAACTTTTGTGGTGTCCTTTTGATGCCTACCGGAGCAATGTAAAAACTACCAACAGAGCTCGTCCCTGGCACCTTCGCTAGTGGAGTTGTGCATGGGATGTGTTTGGAACATTTTGTCACCGGCCGACTCCAAAATTCAGCGGTTCCCCATCTCAGCCCAGAAAGCAGGTAGAACAACTTTTGTGGTGCCTTTTAGCTGCCTACCAAGGTAGTGTAAAAACTATTAAGAGAACTCCTGCCTGGCACCTTCCCCGGTGGAGTTGTGCATGGGGTGTGTTTGGAACATTTTGTCACCGGCCGAGTCCAAAATTCAGCGTTTCCCCATCTCAGCCCAGAAAGCAGGTAGAACAACTTTTGTGGTGTCTTTCAGATGCCTACCGGAGCAATGTAAAAACTACAGGAGAACTCCTGTCTGGCACCTTCCCCGGTGGAGTTGTGCATGGGGTGTGTTCGTAATATTTTGTCACCAGCCGAGTCCAAAAATTCAGCGGTTCCCCATCTCAGCCCAGAAAGCAGGTAGAACAACTTTTGTGGTGCCTTTCAGCTGCCTACCAAGGTAGTGTAAAAACTACCAGGAGAACTCCTGTCTGGCACCTTCGCTAGTGGAGTTGTGCATGGGGTGTGTTTGGAACATTTTGTCACCGGCCGACTCCAAAATTCAGCGGTTCCCCATCTCAGCCCAGAAAGCAGGTAGAACAACTTTTGTGGTGCCTTTCAGCTGCCTACCAAGGTAGTGTAAAAACTACTAAGAGAACTCCTGTCTGGCACCTTCCCCGGTGGAGTTGTGCAGGGGGTGTGTTTGGAACATTTTGTCACCGGCCGAGTCCAAAATTCAGCGGTTCCCCATCTCAGCCCAGAAAGCAGGTAGAACAACTTTTGTGGTGTCTTTCAGATGCCTACCGGAGCAATGTAAAAACTACCAGGAGAACTCCTGTCTGGCACCTTCCCCGGTGGAGTTGTGCATGGGCTGTGTTTGGAACATTTTGTCACCAGCCGAGTCCAAAAATTCAGCGGTTCCCCATCTCAGCCCAGAAAGCAGGTAGAACAACTTTTGTGGTGCCTTTCAGCTGCCTACCAAGGTAGTGTAAAAACTACCAAGAGAACTCCTGCCTGGCACCTTCCCCGGTGGAGTTGTGCATGGGGTGTGTTTGGAACATTTTGTCACCGGGCGACTCCAAAATTCAGCGGTTCCCCATCTCAGCCCAGAAAGCAGGTAGAACAACTTTTGTGGTGCCTTTCAGGTGCCTACCAAGGTAGTGTAAAAACTACTAAGAGAACTCCTGTCTGGCACCTTCCCCGGTGGAGTTGTGCATGGGGTGTCTTTGGAACATTTTGTCACCGGCCGAGTCCAAAATTCAGCGGTTCCCCATCTCAGCCCAGAAAGCAGGTAGAACAACTTTTGTGGTGTCTTTCAGATGCCTACCGGAGCAATGTAAAAACTACCAGGAGAACTCCTGTCTGGCACCTTCCCCGGTGGAGTTGTGCATGGGGTGTCTTTGGAACATTTTGTCACCAGCCGACTCCAAAATTCAGCGGTTCCCCATCTCAGCCCAGAAAGCAGGTAGAACAACTTTTGTGGTATCTTTTAGATGCCTACCAAGGTAGTGTAAAAACTATCAAGAGAACGCTTGTCTGGCACCTTCCCCGGTGGAGTTGTGCATGGGGTGTGTTTGGAACATTTTGTCACTGGCCGAGTCCAAAATTCAGCGATTCCCCATCTCAGCCCAGAAAGCAGGTAGAACAACTTTTGTGGTGTCCTTTTGATGCCTGCCGGAGCAATGTAAAAACTACCAACAGAGCTCGTCCCTGGCACCTTCGCTAGTGGAGTTGTGCATGGGATGTGTTTGGAACATTTTGTCACCGGCCGACTCCAAAATTCAGCGGTTCCCCATCTCAGCCCAGAAAGCAGGTAGAACAACTTTTGTGGTGCCTTTTAGCTGCCTACCAAGGTAGTGTAAAAAATATTAAGAGAACTCCTGCCTGGCACCTTCCCCGGTGGAGTTGTGCATG
Organism: Falco biarmicus; assembly: GCF_023638135.1. Lineage (NCBI taxonomy): Eukaryota > Metazoa > Chordata > Aves > Falconiformes > Falconidae > Falco > Falco biarmicus. The sequence continues at coordinate 316,607 of NW_026612007.1, read as the reverse complement.
GGGTGTGTTTGGAACATTTTGTCACCGGCCGAGTCCAAAATTCAGCGTTTCCCCATCTCAGCCCAGAAAGCAGGTAGAACAACTTTTGTGGTGTCTTTCAGATGCCTACCGGAGCAATGTAAAAACTACAGGAGAACTCCTGTCTGGCACCTTCCCCGGTGGAGTTGTGCATGGGGTGTGTTCGTAATATTTTGTCACCAGCCGAGTCCAAAAATTCAGCGGTTCCCCATCTCAGCCCAGAAAGCAGGTAGAACAACTTTTGTGGTGCCTTTCAGCTGCCTACCAAGGTAGTGTAAAAACTACCAGGAGAACTCCTGTCTGGCACCTTCGCTAGTGGAGTTGTGCATGGGGTGTGTTTGGAACATTTTGTCACCGGCCGACTCCAAAATTCAGCGGTTCCCCATCTCAGCCCAGAAAGCAGGTAGAACAACTTTTGTGGTGCCTTTCAGGTGCCTACCAAGGTAGTGTAAAAACTACTAAGAGAACTCCTGTCTGGCACCTTCCCCGGTGGAGTTGTGCAGGGGGTGTGTTTGGAACATTTTGTCACCGGCCGAGTCCAAAATTCAGCGGTTCCCCATCTCAGCCCAGAAAGCAGGTAGAACAACTTTTGTGGTGTCTTTCAGATGCCTACCGGAGCAATGTAAAAACTACCAGGAGAACTCCTCTCTGGCACCTTCCCCGGTGGAGTTGTGCATGGGGTGTCTTTGGAACATTTTGTCACCGGCCGAGTCCAAAATTCAGCGATTCCCCATCTCAGCCCAGAAAGCAGGTAGAACAACTTTTGTCGTGCCTTTCAGGTGCCTACCAAGGTAGTGTAAAAACTACCAGGAGAACTCCTGTCTGGCACCTTCCCCGGTGGAGTTGTGCATGGGGTGTGTTTGGAACATTTTGTCACCAGCCGAGTCCAAAAATTCAGCGGTTCCCCATCTCAGCCCAGAAAGCAGGTAGAACAACTTTTGTGGTGCCTTTCAGGTGCCTACCAAGGTAGTGTAAAAACTACCAAGAGAACTCCTGCCTGGCACCTTCCCCGGTGGAGTTGTGCATGGGGTGTGTTTGGAACATTTTGTCACCGGCCGAGTCCAAAATTCAGCGGTTCCCCATCTCAGCCCAGAAAGCAGGTAGAACAACTTTTGTGGTGCCTTTCAGGTGCCTACCAAGGTAGTGTAAAAACTACCAGGAGAACTCCTGTCTGGCACCTTCGCTAGTGGAGTTGTGCATGGGGTGTCTTTGGAACATTTTGTCACCGGCCGACTCCAAAATTCAGCGGTTCCCCATCTCAGCCCAGAAAGCAGGTAGAACAACTTTTGTGGTGCCTTTCAGCTGCCTACCAAGGTAGTGTAAAAACTACTAAGAGAACTCCTGTCTGGCACCTTCCCCGGTGGAGTTGTGCAGGGGGTGTCTTTGGAACATTTTGTCACCGGCCGAGTCCAAAATTCAGCGGTTCCCCATCTCAGCCCAGAAAGCAGGTAGAACAACTTTTGTGGTGTCTTTCAGATGCCTACCGGAGCAATGTAAAAACTACCAGGAGAACTCCTGCCTGGCACCTTCCCCGGTATAGTTGTGCAGGGGGTGTCTTTGGAACATTTTGTCACCGGCCGAGTCCAAAATTCAGCGGTTCCCCATCTCAGCCCAGAAAGCAGGTAGAACAACTTTTGTGGTGTCTTTCAGATGCCTACCGGAGCAATGTAAAAACTACCAGGAGAACTCCTGTCTGGCACCTTCCCCGGTGGAGTTGTGCAGGGGGTGTGTTTGGAACATTTTGTCACCGGCCGAGTCCAAAATTCAGCGATTCCCCATCTCAGCCCAGAAAGCAGGTAGAACAACTTTTGTGGTGCCTTTCAGGTGCCTACCAAGGTAGTGTAAAAACTACCAGGAAAACTCCTGTCTGGCACCTTCCCCGGTGGAGTTGTGCATGGGGTGTGTTTGGAACATTTTTTCACCGGCCGAGTCCAAAATTCAGCGATTCCCCATCTCAGCCCAGAAAGCAGGTAGAACAACTTTTATGCTGCCTTTCAGCTCCCTACCAAGGTAGTGTAAAATCTACCAAGAGAACTCCTGTCTGGCACCTTCCCCGGTGGAGTTGTGCAGGGGCTGTGTTTGGAACATTTTGTCACCGGCCGACTCCAAAATTCAGCGGTTCCCCATCTCAGCCCAGAAAGCAGGTAGAACATCTTTTGTGGTGTCTTTTAGATGCCTACCGGAGCAATGTAAAAACTACCAGGAGAACTCCTGTCTGGCACCTTCCCCGGTATAGTTGTGCAGGGGGTGTCTTTGGAACATTTTGTCACCAGCCGAGTCCAAAATTCAGCTGTTCCCCATCTCAGCCCAGAAAGCAGGTAGAACAACTTTTGTGGTGTCTTCTAGATGCCTACCAAGGTAGTGTAAAAACTACTAAGAGAACGCTTGTCTGGCACCTTCCCCGGTGGAGTTGTGCATGGGGTGTGTTTGGAACATTTTGTCACCGGCCGAGTCCAAAATTCAGCGATTCCCCATCTCAGCCCAGAAAGCAGGTAGAACAACTTTTGTGGTGCCTTTCAGGTGCCTACCAAGGTAGTGTAAAAACTACCAGGAGAACTCCTGTCTGGCACCTTCCCTGGTGGAGTTGTGCAGGGGGTGTGTTTGGAACATTTTGTCACCGGCCGAGTCCAAAATTCAGCGATTCCCCATCTCAGCCCAGAAAGCAGGTAGAACAACTTTTGTGCAGCCTTTCAGCTCCCTACCAAGGTAGTGTAAAATCTACCAGGAGAACTCCTGTCTGGCACCTTCCCCGGTGGAGTTGTGCAGGGGGTGTGTTTGGAACATTTTGTCACCGGCCGACTCCAAAATTCAGCGGTTCCCCATCTCAGCCCAGAAAGCAGGTAGAACAACTTTTGTGGTGTCTTTCAGGTGCCTACCAAGGTACTGTAAAAACTACCAAGAGAACTCCTGTCTGGCACCTTCCCCGGTGGAGTTGTGCATGGGGTGTGTTTGGAACATTTTGTCACCAGCCGAGTCCAAAAATTCAGCGGTTCCCCATCTCAGCCCAGAAAGCAGGTAGAACAACTTTTGTGGTGCCTTTCAGGTGCCTACCAAGGTAGTGTAAAAACTACCAAGAGAACTCCTGCCTGGCACCTTCCCCGGTGGAGTTGTGCATGGGGTGTGTTTGGAACATTTTGTCACCGGCCGAGTCCAAAATTCAGCGGTTCCCCATCTCAGCCCAGAAAGCAGGTAGAACAACTTTTGTGGTGCCTTTCAGGTGCCTACCAAGGTAGTGTAAAAACTACCAGGAGAACTCCTGTCTGGCACCTTCGCTAGTGGAGTTGTGCATGGGGTGTCTTTGGAACATTTTGTCACCGGCCGACTCCAAAATTCAGCGGTTCCCCATCTCAGCCCAGAAAGCAGGTAGAACAACTTTTGTGGTGCCTTTCAGCTGCCTACCAAGGTAGTGTAAAAACTACTAAGAGAACTCCTGTCTGGCACCTTCCCCGGTGGAGTTGTGCAGGGGGTGTCTTTGGAACATTTTGTCACCGGCCGAGTCCAAAATTCAGCGGTTCCCCATCTCAGCCCAGAAAGCAGGTAGAACAACTTTTGTGGTGTCTTTCAGATGCCTACCGGAGCAATGTAAAAACTACCAGGAGAACTCCTGCCTGGCACCTTCCCCGGTGGAGTTGTGCATGGGGTGTCTTTGGAACATTTTGTCACCGGCCGAGTCCAAAATTCAGCGATTCCCCATCTCAGCCCAGAAAGCAGGTAGAACAACTTTTGTGGTGCCTTTCAGCTGCCTACCAAGGTAGTGTAAAAACTACCAAGAGAACTCCTGCCTGGCACCTTCCCCGGTGGAGTTGTGCATGGGGTGTCTTTGGAACATTTTGTCACCGGGCGACTCCAAAATTCAGCGGTTCCCCATCTCAGCCCAGAAAGCAGGTAGAACATCTTTTGTGGTGTCTTTTAGATGCCTACCGGAGCAATGTAAAAACTACCAGGAGAACTCCTGTCTGGCACTTTCCCCGGTATAGTTGTGCAGGGGGTGTCTTTGGAACATTTTGTCACCGGCCGAGTCCAAAATTCAGCGGTTCCCCATCTCAGCCCAGAAAGCAGGTAGAACAACTTTTGTGGTGTCTTTCAGATGCCTACCGGAGCAATGTAAAAACTACCAGGAGAACTCCTGTCTGGCACCTTCCCCGGTGGAGTTGTGCAGGGGGTGTGTTTGGAACATTTTGTCACCGGCCGAGTCCAAAATTCAGCGATTCCCCATCTCAGCCCAGAAAGCAGGTAGAACAACTTTTGTGGTGCCTTTCAGGTGCCTACCAAGGTAGTGTAAAAACTACCAGGAAAACTCCTGTCTGGCACCTTCCCCGGTGGAGTTGTGCATGGGGTGTGTTTGGAACATTTTTTCACCGGCCGAGTCCAAAATTCAGCGATTCCCCATCTCAGCCCAGAAAGCAGGTAGAACAACTTTTATGCTGCCTTTCAGCTCCCTACCAAGGTAGTGTAAAATCTACCAAGAGAACTCCTGTCTGGCACCTTCCCCGGTGGAGTTGTGCAGGGGCTGTGTTTGGAACATTTTGTCACCGGCCGACTCCAAAATTCAGCGGTTCCCCATCTCAGCCCAGAAAGCAGGTAGAACATCTTTTGTGGTGTCTTTTAGATGCCTACCGGAGCAATGTAAAAACTACCAGGAGAACTCCTGTCTGGCACCTTCCCCGGTATAGTTGTGCAGGGGGTGTCTTTGGAACATTTTGTCACCAGCCGAGTCCAAAATTCAGCTGTTCCCCATCTCAGCCCAGAAAGCAGGTAGAACAACTTTTGTGGTGTCTTCTAGATGCCTACCAAGGTAGTGTAAAAACTACTAAGAGAACGCTTGTCTGGCACCTTCCCCGGTGGAGTTGTGCATGGGGTGTGTTTGGAACATTTTGTCACCGGCCGAGTCCAAAATTCAGCGATTCCCCATCTCAGCCCAGAAAGCAGGTAGAACAACTTTTGTGGTGCCTTTCAGGTGCCTACCAAGGTAGTGTAAAAACTACCAGGAGAACTCCTGTCTGGCACCTTCCCTGGTGGAGTTGTGCAGGGGGTGTGTTTGGAACATTTTGTCACCGGCCGAGTCCAAAATTCAGCGATTCCCCATCTCAGCCCAGAAAGCAGGTAGAACAACTTTTGTGCAGCCTTTCAGCTCCCTACCAAGGTAGTGTAAAATCTACCAGGAGAACTCCTGTCTGGCACCTTCCCCGGTGGAGTTGTGCAGGGGGTGTGTTTGGAACATTTTGTCACCGGCCGACTCCAAAATTCAGCGGTTCCCCATCTCAGCCCAGAAAGCAGGTAGAACAACTTTTGTGGTGTCTTTCAGGTGCCTACCAAGGTACTGTAAAAACTACCAAGAGAACTCCTGTCTGGCACCTTCCCCGGTGGAGTTGTGCATGGGGTGTCTTTGGAACATTTTGTCACCGGCCGAGTCCAAAATTCAGCGATTCCCCATCTCAGCCCAGAAAGCAGATAGAACAACTTTTGTGGTGTCTTTCAGATGCCTACCGGAGCAATGTAAAAACTACCAGGAGAACTCCCGTCTGGCACCTTCCCCGGTGGAGTTGTGCAGGGGGTGTGTTTGGAACATATCGTCACCAGCCGACTCCAAAATTCAGCGTTTCCCCATCTCAGCCCAGAAAGCAGGTAGAACAACTTTTGTGGTGTCTTTCAGATGCCTACCAAGGTAGTGTAAAAACTATCAAGAGAACTCCTGTCTGGCACCTTCGCTAGTGGAGTTGTGCAGGGGGTGTGTTTGGAACATTTTGTCACCGGGCGACTCCAAAATTCAGCGTTTCCCCATCTCAGCCCAGAAAGCAGGTAGAACAACTTTTGTGGTGTCTTTCAGATGCCTACCAGAGCAATGTAAAAACTACCAGGAGAACTCCTGTCTGGCACCTTCCCCGGTGGAGTTGTGCAGGGGGTGTGTTTGGAACATTTTGTCACCAGCCGAGTCCAAAATTCAGCGTTTCCCCATCTCAGCCCAGAAAGCAGGTAGAACAACTTTTGTGGTGTCTTTCAGATGCCTACCAAGGTAGTGTAAAAACTATCAAGAGAACGCTTGTCTGGCACATTCCCCGGTGGAGTTGTGCATGGGGTGTCTTTGGAACATTTTGTCACCGGCCGAGTCCAAAATTCAGCGATTCCCCATCTCAGCCCAGAAAGCAGGTAGAACAACTTTTGTGGTGTCTTTCAGATGCCTACCGGAGCAATGTAAAAACTACCAAGAGAACTCCTGTCTGGCACCTTCCCCGGTGGAGTTGTGCAGGGGGTGTGTTTGAAACATTTTGTCACCAGCCGACTCCAAAATTCAGCGATTCCCCATCTCAGCCCAGAAAGCAGGTAGAACAACTTTTGTGGTGTCTTTTAGATGCCTACCAAGGTAGTGTAAAAACTACCAAGAGAACTCCTGTCTGGCACCTTCCCCGGTGGAGTTGTGCATGGGGTGTGTTTGGAACATTTTGTCACCGGCCGAGTCCAAAATTCAGCGGTTCCCCATCTCAGCCCAGAAAGCAGGTAGAACAACTTTTGTGGTGTCTTTCAGCTGCCTACCGGAGCAATGTAAAAACTACCAGGAGAACTCCTGTCTGGCACCTTCCCCGGTGGAGTTGTGCATGGGGTGTGTTTGGAACATTTTGTCACCAGCCGAGTCCAAAAATTCAGCGGTTCCCCATCTCAGCCCAGAAAGCAGGTAGAACAACTTTTGTGGTGCCTTTCAGCTGCCTACCAAGGTAGTGTAAAAACTACCAAGAGAACTCCTGCCTGGCACCTTCCCCGGTGGAGTTGTGCATGGGGTGTGTTTTGGAACATTTTGTCACCGGGCGACTCCAAAATTCAGCGGTTCCCCATCTCAGCCCAGAAAGCAGGTAGAACAACTTTTGTGGTGCCTTTCAGGTGCCTACCAAGGTAGTGTAAAAACTACTAAGAGAACTCCTGTCTGGCACCTTCCCCGGTGGAGTTGTGCATGGGGTGTCTTTGGAACATTTTGTCACCGGCCGAGTCCAAAATTCAGCGGTTCCCCATCTCAGCCCAGAAAGCAGGTAGAACAACTTTTGTGGTGTCTTTCAGATGCCTACCGGAGCAATGTAAAAACTACCAGGAGAACTCCTGTCTGGCACCTTCCCCGGTGGAGTTGTGCATGGGGTGTCTTTGGAACATTTTGTCACCAGCCGACTCCAAAATTCAGCGGTTCCCCATCTCAGCCCAGAAAGCAGGTAGAACAACTTTTGTGGTGCCTTTCAAATGCCTACCAAGGTAGTGTAAAAACTACCAGGAGAACTCCTGTCTGGCACCTTCGCTAGTGGAGTTGTGCATGGGGTGTGTTTGGAACATTTTGTCACCGGCCGACTCCAAAATTCAGCGGTTCCCCATCTCAGCCCAGAAAGCAGGTAGAACAACTTTTGTGGTGCCTTTCAGCTGCCTACCAAGGTAGTGTAAAAACTACTAAGAGAACTCCTGTCTGGCACCTTCCCCGGTGGAGTTGTGCAGGGGGTGTGTTTGGAACATTTTGTCACCGGCCGAGTCCAAAATTCAGCGGTTCCCCATCTCAGCCCAGAAAGCAGGTAGAACAACTTTTGTGGTGTCTTTCAGATGCCTACCGGAGCAATGTAAAAACTACCAGGAGAACTCCTGTCTGGCACCTTCCCCGGTGGAGTTGTGCATGGGCTGTGTTTGGAACATTTTGTCACCAGCCGAGTCCAAAAATTCAGCGGTTCCCCATCTCAGCCCAGAAAGCAGGTAGAACAACTTTTGTGGTGCCTTTCAGCTGCCTACCAAGGTAGTGTAAAAACTACCAAGAGAACTCCTGCCTGGCACCTTCCCCGGTGGAGTTGTGCATGGGGTGTGTTTGGAACATTTTGTCACCGGGCGACTCCAAAATTCAGCGGTTCCCCATCTCAGCCCAGAAAGCAGGTAGAACAACTTTTGTGGTGCCTTTCAGGTGCCTACCAAGGTAGTGTAAAAACTACTAAGAGAACTCCTGTCTGGCACCTTCCCCGGTGGAGTTGTGCATGGGGTGTCTTTGGAACATTTTGTCACCGGCCGACTCCAAAATTCAGCGGTTCCCCATCTCAGCCCAGAAAGCAGGTAGAACAACTTTTGTGGTGTCTTTCAGATGCCTACCGGAGCAATGTAAAAACTACCAGGAGAACTCCTGTCTGGCACCTTCCCCGGTGGAGTTGTGCATGGGGTGTCTTTGGAACATTTTGTCACCAGCCGACTCCAAAATTCAGCGGTTCCCCATCTCAGCCCAGAAAGCAGGTAGAACAACTTTTGTGGTGCCTTTCAAATGCCTACCAAGGTAGTGTAAAAACTATCAAGAGAACGCTTGTCTGGCACATTCCCCGGTGGAGTTGTGCATGGGGTGTCTTTGGAACATTTTGTCACCGGCCGAGTCCAAAATTCAGCGATTCCCCATCTCAGCCCAGAAAGCAGGTAGAACAACTTTTGTGGTGTCCTTTTGATGCCTGCCGGAGCAATGTAAAAACTACCAACAGAGCTCGTCCCTGGCACCTTCGCTAGTGGAGTTGTGCATGGGATGTGTTTGGAACATTTTGTCACCGGCCGACTCCAAAATTCAGCGGTTCCCCATCTCAGCCCAGAAAGCAGGTAGAACAACTTTTGTGGTGCCTTTTAGCTGCCTACCAAGGTAGTGTAAAAACTACCAAGAGAACTCCTGCCTGGCACCTTCCCCGGTGGAGTTGTGCATGGGGTGTGTTTGGAACATTTTGTCACCGGCCGAGTCCAAAATTCAGCGTTTCCCCATCTCAGCCCAGAAAGCAGGTAGAACAACTTTTGTGGTGTCTTTCAGATGCCTACCGGAGCAATGTAAAAACTACAGGAGAACTCCTGTCTGGCACCTTCCCCGGTGGAGTTGTGCATGGGGTGTGTTCGTAATATTTTGTCACCAGCCGAGTCCAAAAATTCAGCGGTTCCCCATCTCAGCCCAGAAAGCAGGTAGAACAACTTTTGTGGTGCCTTTCAGGTGCCTACCAAGGTAGTGTAAAAACTACCAGGAGAACTCCTGTCTGGCACCTTCGCTAGTGGAGTTGTGCATGGGGTGTGTTTGGAACATTTTGTCACCGGCCGACTCCAAAATTCAGCGGTTCCCCATCTCAGCCCAGAAAGCAGGTAGAACAACTTTTGTGGTGCCTTTCAGCTGCCTACCAAGGTAGTGTAAAAACTACTAAGAGAACTCCTGTCTGGCACCTTCCCCGGTGGAGTTGTGCAGGGGGTGTGTTTGGAACATTTTGTCACCGGCCGAGTCCAAAATTCAGCGGTTCCCCATCTCAGCCCAGAAAGCAGGTAGAACAACTTTTGTGGTGTCTTTCAGATGCCTACCGGAGCAATGTAAAAACTACCAGGAGAACTCCTGCCTGGCACCTTCCCCGGTGGAGTTGTGCATGGGGTGTCTTTGGAACATTTTGTCACCGGCCGAGTCCAAAATTCAGCGATTCCCCATCTCAGCCCAGAAAGCAGGTAGAACAACTTTTGTCGTGCCTTTCAGGTGCCTACCAAGGTAGTGTAAAAACTACCAGGAGAACTCTTGTCTGGCACCTTCCCCGGTGGAGTTGTGCATGGGGTGTGTTTGGAACATTTTGTCACCGGCCGACTCCAAAATTCAGCGTTTCCCCATCTCAGCCCAGAAAGCAGGTAGAACAACTTTTGTGGTGTCTTTCAGATGCCTACCGGAGCAATGTAAAAACTACAGGAGAACTCCTGTCTGGCACCTTCCCCGGTGGAGTTGTGCATGGGGTGTGTTCGTAATATTTTGTCACCAGCCGAGTCCAAAAATTCAGCGGTTCCCCATCTCAGCCCAGAAAGCAGGTAGAACAACTTTTGTGGTGCCTTTCAGATGCCTACCAAGGTAGTGTAAAAACTACCAAGAGAACTCCTGCCTGGCACCTTCCCCGGTGGAGTTGTGCATGGGGTGTGTTTGGAACATTTTGTCACCGGCCGAGTCCAAAATTCAGCGGTTCCCCATCTCAGCCCAGAAAGCAGGTAGAACAACTTTTGTGGTGCCTTTCAGGTGCCTACCAAGGTAGTGTAAAAACTACCAGGAGAACTCCTGTCTGGCACCTTCGCTAGTGGAGTTGTGCATGGGGTGTGTTTGGAACATTTTGTCACCGGCCGACTCCAAAATTCAGCGGTTCCCCATCTCAGCCCAGAAAGCAGGTAGAACAACTTTTGTGGTGCCTTTCAGCTGCCTACCAAGGTAGTGTAAAAACTACTAAGAGAACTCCTGTCTGGCACCTTCCCCGGTGGAGTTGTGCAGGGGGTGTCTTTGGAACATTTTGTCACCGGCCGAGTCCAAAATTCAGCGTTTCCCCATCTCAGCCCAGAAAGCAGGTAGAACAACTTTTGTGGTGTCTTTCAGATGCCTACCGGAGCAATGTAAAAACTACCAGGAGAACTCCTGTCTGGCACCTTCCCCGGTGGAGTTGTGCATGGGGTGTCTTTGGAACATTTTGTCACCGGCCGAGTCCAAAATTCAGCGATTCCCCATCTCAGCCCAGAAAGCAGGGTAGAACAACTTTTGTGGTGCCTTTCAGCTGCCTACCAAGGTAGTGTAAAAACTACCAAGAGAACTCCTGCCTGGCACCTTCCCCGGTGGAGTTGTGCATGGGGTGTCTTTGGAACATTTTGTCACCGGGCGACTCCAAAATTCAGCGGTTCCCCATCTCAGCCCAGAAAGCAGGTAGAACATCTTTTGTGGTGTCTTTTAGATGCCTACCGGAGCAATGTAAAAACTACCAGGAGAACTCCTGTCTGGCACTTTCCCCGGTATAGTTGTGCAGGGGGTGTCTTTGGAACATTTTGTCACCGGCCGAGTCCAAAATTCAGCGATTCCCCATCTCAGCCCAGAAAGCAGATAGAACAACTTTTGTGGTGTCTTTCAGATGCCTACCGGAGCAATGTAAAAACTACCAGGAGAACTCCCGTCTGGCACCTTCCCCGGTGGAGTTGTGCAGGGGGTGTGTTTGGAACATTTTGTCACCAGCCGAGTCCAAAATTCAGCGGTTCCCCATCTCAGCCCAGAAAGCAGGTAGAACAACTTTTTTGGTGTCTTTCAGATGCCTACCAAGGTAGTGTAAAAACTACTAAGAGAACTCCTGTCTGGCACCTTCCCCGGTGGAGTTGTGCAGGGGGTGTGTTTGGAACATTTTGTCACCGGCCGAGTCCAAAATTCAGCGGTTCCCCATCTCAGCCCAGAAAGCAGGTAGAACAACTTTTGTGGTGTCTTTCAGATGCCTACCAAGGTAGTGTAAAAACTATCAAGAGAACGCTTGTCTGGCACCTTCCCCGGTGGAGTTGTGCATGGGGGTGTGTTCGGAACATTTTGTCACCAGCCGAGTCCAAAATTCAGCGGTTCCCCATCTCAGCCCAGAAAGCAGGTAGAACAACTTTTGTGGTGTCTTTCAGCTGCCTACCGGAGCAATGTAAAAACTACCAGGAGAACTCCTGTCTGGCACCTTCCCCGGTGGAGTTGTGCATGGGGTGTGTTCGGAACATTTTGTCACCAGCCGAGTCCAAAAATTCAGCGGTTCCCCATCTCAGCCCAGAAAGCAGGTAGAACAACTTTTGTGGTGTCTTTCAGATGCCTACCGGAGCAATGTAAAAACTACCAGGAGAACTCCTGTCTGGCACCTTCCCCGGTGGAGTTGTGCATGGGGTGTGTTTGGAACATTTTGTCACCAGCCGACTCCAAAATTCAGCGGATCCCCATCTCAGCCCAGAAAGCAGGTAGAACAACTTTTGTGGTGCCTTTCAAATGCCTACCAAGGTAGTGTAAAAACTACCAAGAGAACTCCTGCCTGGCACCTTCCCCGGTGGAGTTGTGCATGGGGTGTCTTTGGAACATTTTGTCACCGGCCGAGTCCAAAATTCAGCGATTCCCCATCTCAGCCCAGAAAGCAGGTAGAACAACTTTTGTGGTATCCTTTTGATGCCTACCGGAGCAATGTAAAAACTACCAACAGAGCTCGTCCCTGGCACCTTCGCTAGTGGAGTTGTGCATGGGGTGTGTTTGGAACATTTTGTCACCGGCCGACTCCAAAATTCAGCGGTTCCCCATCTCAGCCCAGAAAGCAGGTAGAACAACTTTTGTGGTGTCTTTCAGATGCCTACCGGAGCAATGTAAAAACTACCAGGAGAACTCCTGTCTGGCACCTTCCCCGGTGGAGTTGTGCAGGGGGTGTGTTTGGAACATTTTGTCACCAGCCGAGTCCAAAATTCAGCGGTTCCCCATCTCAGCCCAGAAAGCAGGTAGAACAACTTTTGTAGTGTCTTTCAGATGCCTACCGGAGCAATGTAAAAACTACCAGGAGAACTCCTGTCTGGCACCTTCCCCGGTGGAGTTGTGCAGGGGGTGTGTTTGGAACATTTTGTCACCGGCCGAGTCCAAAATTCAGCGGTATCCCATCTCAGCCCAGAAAGCAGGTAGAACAACTTTTGTGGTGTCTTTCAGCTGCCTACCAAGGTAGTGTAAAAACTATCAAGAGAACGCTTGTCTGGCACCTTCCCCGGTGGAGTTGTGCATGGGGTGTCTTTGGAACATTTTGTCACCGGCCGAGTCCAAAATTCAGCGATTCCCCATCTCAGCCCAGAAAGCAGATAGAACAACTTTTGTGGTATCCTTTTGATGCCTACCAGAGCAATGTAAAAACTACCAACAGAGCTCGTCCCTGGCACCTTCGCTAGTGGAGTTGTGCAGGGGGTGTGTTTGGAACATTTTGTCACCAGCCGACTCCAAAATTCAGCGATTCCCCATCTCAGCCCAGAAAGCAGGTAGAAAAACTTTTGTGGTGCCTTTTAGCTGCCTACCAAGGTAGTGTAAAAACTATTAAGAGAACTCCTGCCTGGCACCTTCCCCGGTGGAGTTGTGCATGGGGTGTGTTTGGAACATTTTGTCACCGGCCGACTCCAAAATTCAGCGGTTCCCCATCTCAGCCCAGAAAGCAGGTAGAACAACTTTTGTGGTGTCTTTCAGATGCCTACCGGAGCAATGTAAAAACTACCAAGAGAACTCCTGCCTGGCACCTTCCCCGGTGGAGTTGTGCATGGGGTGTGTTCGTAATATTTTGTCACCAGCCGAGTCCAAAAATTCAGCGGTTCCCCATCTCAGCCCAGAAAGCAGGTAGAACAACTTTTGTTGTGCCTTTCAAATGCCTACCAAGGTAGTGTAAAAACTACCAAGAGAACTCCTGCCTGGCACCTTCCCCGGTGGAGTTGTGCAGGGGGTGTGTTTGGAACATTTTGTCACCGGGCGACTCCAAAATTCAGCGGTTCCCCATCTCAGCCCAGAAAGCAGGTAGAACAACTTTTGTGGTGCCTTTCAGGTGCCTACCAAGGTAGTGTAAAAACTACTAAGAGAACTCCTGTCTGGCACCTTCCCCGGTGGAGTTGTGCATGGGGTGTCTTTGGAACATTTTGTCACTGGCCGAGTCCAAAATTCAGCGGTTCCCCATCTCAGCCCAGAAAGCAGGTAGAACAACTTTTGTGGTGTCTTTCAGATGCCTACCGGAGCAATGTAAAAACTACCAGGAGAACTCCTGTCTGGCACCTTCCCCGGTGGAGTTGTGCAGGGGGTGTGTTTGGAACATTTTGTCACCAGCCGAGTCCAAAATTCAGCGGTTCCCCATCTCAGCCCAGAAAGCAGGTAGAACAACTTTTGTGGTGTCTTTCAGATGCCTACCGGAGCAATGTAAAAACTACCAGGAGAACTCCTGCCTGGCACCTTCCCCGGTGGAGTTGTGCATGGGGTGTCTTTGGAACATTTTGTCACCGGCCGAGTCCAAAATTCAGCGATTCCCCATCTCAGCCCAGAAAGCAGGTAGAACAACTTTTGTGGTGTCTTTCAGATGCCTACCGGAGCAATGTAAAAACTACCAGGAGAACTCCTGTCTGGCACCTTCCCCGGTGGAGTTGTGCAGGGGGTGTGTTTGAAACATTTTGTCACCAGCCGACTCCAAAATTCAGCGATTCCCCATCTCAGCCCAGAAAGCAGGTAGAACAACTTTTGTGGTGCCTTTTAGCTGCCTACCAAGGTAGTGTAAAAACTATTAAGAGAACTCCTGCCTGGCACCTTCCCCGGTGGAGTTGTGCATGGGGTGTGTTTGGAACATTTTGTCACCGGCCGAGTCCAAAATTCAGCGTTTCCCCATCTCAGCCCAGAAAGCAGGTAGAACAACTTTTGTGGTGTCTTTCAGATGCCTACCGGAGCAATGTAAAAACTACCAAGAGAACTCCTGCCTGGCACCTTCCCCGGTGGAGTTGTGCATGGGGTGTGTTTTTGAACATTTTGTCACCAGCCGAGTCCAAAATTCAGCTGTTCCCCATCTCAGCCCAGAAAGCAGGTAGAACAACTTTTGTGGTGTCTTTCAGATGCCTACCAAGGTAGTGTAAAAACTATCAAGAGAACGCTTGTCTGGCACCTTCCCCGGTGGAGTTGTGCAGGGGGTGTGTTTGGAACATTTTGTCACCGGCCGAGTCCAAAATTCAGCGATTCCCCATCTCAGCCCAGAAAGCAGATAGAACAACTTTTGTGGTGTCTTTCAGCTGCCTACCGGAGCAATGTAAAAACTACCAGGAGAACTCCCGTCTGGCACCTTCCCCGGTGGAGTTGTGCAGGGGGTGTGTTTGGAACATTTTGTCACCAGCCGAGTCCAAAATTCAGCGTTTCCCCATCTCAGCCCAGAAAGCAGGTAGAACAACTTTTGTGGTGTCTTTCAGCTGCCTACCAAGGTACTGTAAAAACTACTAAGAGAACTCCTGTCTGGCACCTTCCCCGGTGGAGTTGTGCAGGGGGTGTGTTTGGAACATTTTGTCACCGGCCGAGTCCAAAATTCAGCGGTTCCCCATCTCAGCCCAGAAAGCAGGTAGAACAACTTTTGTGGTGCCTTTCAGGTGCCTACCAAGGTCGTGTAAAAACTACCAGGAGAACTCCTGTCTGGCACCTTCCCCGGTGGAGTTGTGCATGCGGTGTCTTTGGAACATTTTGTCACCAGCCGAGTCCAAAATTCAGCGGTTCCCCATCTCAGCCCAGAAAGCAGGTAGAACAACTTTTGTGGTGTCTTTCAGCTGCCTACCAGAGCAATGTAAAAACTACCAGGAGAACTCCTGCCTGGCACCTTCCCCGGTGGAGTTGTGCAGGGGGTGTGTTTGGAACATTTTGTCACCAGCCGACTCCAAAATTCAGCTGTTCCCCATCTCAGCCCAGAAAGCAGGTAGAACAACTTTTGTGGTGTCTTTCAGATGCCTACCGGAGCAATGTAAAAACTACCAGGAGAACTCCTGTCTGGCACCTTCCCCGGTGGAGTTGTGCAGGGGGTGTGTTTGGAACATTTTGTCACCAGCCGAGTCCAAAATTCAGCGATTCCCCATCTCAGCCCAGAAAGCAGGTAGAACAACTTTTGTGGTGTCTTTTAGATGCCTACCAAGGTAGTGTAAAAACTACCAAGAGAACTCCTGTCTGGCACCTTCCCCGGTGGAGTTGTGCAGGGGGTGTGTTTGGAACATTTTGTCACCGGCCGAGTCCAAAATTCAGCGGTTCCCCATCTCAGCCCAGAAAGCAGGTAGAACAACTTTTGTGGTGTCTTTCAGCTGCCTACCGGAGCAATGTAAAAACTACCAGGAGAACTCCTGTCTGGCACCTTCCCCGGTGGAGTTGTGCATGGGGTGTGTTCGGAACATTTTGTCACCAGCCGAGTCCAAAAATTCAGCGGTTCCCCATCTCAGCCCAGAAAGCAGGTAGAACAACTTTTGTGGTGCCTTTCAGCTGCCTACCAAGGTAGTGTAAAAACTACCAAGAGAACTCCTGCCTGGCACCTTCCCCGGTGGAGTTGTGCATGGGGTGTCTTTGGAACATTTTGTCACCGGGCGACTCCAAAATTCAGCGGTTCCCCATCTCAGCCCAGAAAGCAGGTAGAACAACTTTTGTGGTGTCCTTTTGATGCCTACCGGAGCAATGTAAAAACTACCAACAGAGCTCGTCCCTGGCACCTTCGCTAGTGGAGTTGTGCATGGGGTGTGTTTGGAACATTTTGTCACCGGCCGACTCCAAAATTCAGCGGTTCCCCATCTCAGCCCAGAAAGCAGGTAGAACAACTTTTGTGGTGCCTTTTAGCTGCCTACCAAGGTAGTGTAAAAACTATTAAGAGAACTCCTGCCTGGCACCTTCCCCGGTGGAGTTGTGCATGGGGTGTGTTTGGAACATTTTGTCACCGGCCGAGTCCAAAATTCAGCGTTTCCCCATCTCAGCCCAGAAAGCAGGTAGAACAACTTTTGTGGTGTCTTTCAGATGCCTACCGGAGCAATGTAAAAACTACAGGAGAACTCCTGTCTGGCACCTTCCCCGGTGGAGTTGTGCATGGGGTGTGTTTGGAACATTTTGTCACCAGCCGAGTCCAAAAATTCAGCGGTTCCCCATCTCAGCCCAGAAAGCAGGTAGAACAACTTTTGTGGTGTCTTTCAAATGCCTACCAAGGTAGTGTAAAAACTACCAAGAGAACTCCTGCCTGGCACCTTCCCCGGTGGAGTTGTGCATGGGGTGTGTTTGGAACATTTTGTCACCGGCGCGACTCCAAAATTCAGCGGTTCCCCATCTCAGCCCA